>NW_027480793.1:0-196558 GCF_051401765.1 Calliopsis andreniformis
ACTGATGCTGACACTGCTCATGACTGTGACACTGACACTGACACTGCTCCCGTCACAGACACTGACACTGATCCTGACACTGACACTGCTCCTGTGTCTAACACTTGTCCTGAGACTGCTTCTGACACTGGCTGGTCCTGACACTGCTCCTGACATTGCTCCTGACATTGCCGCTGGTCCTGACACTGACACTGCTCCTCACGCTGGTCCTGACAATGATACTGCCCCTGAGACTGCTCCTGACACTGACGCTGCTCCTGGCACTGCTCCTGGCACTGCTCCTGACACTGACACTGCTCCTGATGCTGACACTGACACTGCTCCTGACACCGACACTGCTCCTGTCACTGCTCCTGACGCTGACACTGCTCCTGACACTGCTCCTGACACTGACACTGCTGCTGATCCTGACAATGCTCATGACAGTGCTCCTGACACTGACGCTGACACTGCTGATGACAGTGACACTGACACTGACACTGCTCCTGTCACTGACACTGCTCCTCAGACTGCTCTTCACACTGACACTGCTCCTGACACTGCTACTGACACAGACACTGCTGCTGATACTGATAATGCTCCTGAAACTGCTCCTGACACTGACACTGCTCCTGACACAGCTCGTGACACTTCTCCTGACACTGCTCCCTACACTGACACTGCTCCATGACACTGCTCCTGACACAGCTCCTGAAACTGACCCTGCTCCTGACACTGCTCCTGACACTGCTCCAGACACTGACACTGCTCCTGACACAGCTACTGTCACTGACACTGCTCCTGACACTGCTCCTGACACAACTCCTGACACTGACACTGCTCCTGAACCTGACACTGCTCCTGACACTGCTCCAGACACTGACACTGACACTGCTCCTGAAACTACTACTGACACAGCTCCTGACGATGACACTGCTTCTGACACTGCTCCTGACACAGCTCCTGACTCTGACACTGACACTGCTCCTGACACTGACACTGACACTGCTCATGACAGTGACTCTGACACTGACACTGCTCCCGGCACAGAGCCTGAGACTGATCCTGACACTGACACTGCTCCTGTAACTGACACTTGTCCTGAGACTGCTTCTGACACTGGCACTGGTCCTGACACTGCTCCTTACATTGGCGCTGGTCCTGACTCTGCTCCTGACACTGACACTGCTCCTGACACTGCTCCTGACACAGACACTGCTGCTGATACTGACAATGCTCCTGACACTGCTTCTGACACTGCTCCTGAAACTGACACTGATCCTGATACTGACACTCTCACTGCTACTGACACTGCTCCTGACACTCACACTGCTGCTGATCCTGACAATGCTCTTAACACTGCTCCAGACACTGACACTGATACTGCACCTGACAAAACTCCTGAAATAGCTCCTGTAACTGACACTGCTCCTGACACTGCTCCTGACACTGACACTGCTGCTGATCCTGAGAATTCCCCTGACACTGCTCCTGACACTGACACTGACACGGATCATGACACTGACACTGCTCCTCACACTGCTCCTTACACTGGCACTGCTCCTGGCACTGCTCCTGACACTGGCACTACTCCTGACACAGCTCGTGACGGTGACACTGCTCCTGCCACTGTTCCTGACACGGCTGCTCACACTGACACTGCTCCTGACAATGGCACTGGTCCTGAAACTGCTCCTGACACTGCTCCTGACACTGCTCGTGACACAGACACTGCTACTGACAATGCTCCTGACACTGCACCTGAGACTGACGATGCTCCTGACACTGCTCCTGGCACTGCTTCTGACACTGCTCCTGACACTGCTCCTGACACTGACACTGCCCCTGCCACTGTTCCTAACACTGCTGCTGAAACGGACACTGCTCGTGACAAAGCTACTTTCACTGACACTGCTCCTGAATCTGCTCCAGACACAGCTCCTGACACTGACAATGCTCCTGAACCTAACACTGCTCCTGAGACTGCTCCAGACACTGACACTGCTCCTCACACTGCTCCTGACACAGACACTGCTGCTGATCCTGTCAGTGCTGCTGACACGGCTCCTGAGACTTCTCCTGACACTGCTCGTGACACTGACACTGCTCCATGACACTGCTCCTGACACAGCTCCTGACACTGACCCTGCTCCTGACACTGCTCCTGACACTGGCACTGCTCCTGGCACAGCTCCTGCCACTGACACTGCTCCTGAACCTAACACTGCTCCTGAGACTGCTCCAGACACTGACACTGCTCCTCACACTGCTCCTGACACAGACACTGCTGCTGATCCTGTCAGTGCTGCTGACACGGCTCCTGAGACTTCTCCTGACACTGCTCGTGACACTGACACTGCTCCATGACACTGCTCCTGACACAGCTCCTGACACTGACCCTGCTCCTGACACTGCTCCTGACACTGACACTGCTCCTGACACTGCACCTGACACTGCTCCTGACACTGTCACTGCTCCTGAACCTGACACTGCTCCTGACACTGCTCCAGACACTGACACTGACACTGCTCCTGAAACTACTTCTGACACAGCTCCTGACGATGACACTGCTCCAGACACTGCTTCTGACACTGACACTGCTCATGGCACAGCTCCTGTCACTGCTCCTGACACTGACACTGCTCCTGACACTGACACTGCTCCTGACACTGCACCTGACACTGCTCCTGACACTGACGCTGCTGCTGATCCTGACAATGCTCCTGACAGTGCTCCTGACACTGACGCTGACACTGCTGATGACAGTGACACTGACACTGACACTGCTCCTGTCACTGACACTGCTCCTCAGAGTGCTCTTCACACTGACACTGCTCCTGACACTGCTACTGACACAGACACTGCTGCTGATACTGATAATGCTCCTGAAACTGCTCCTGACACTGACACTGCTCCTGACACAGCTCGTGACACTTCTCCTGACACTTCTCCCTACACTGACACTGCTCCATGACACTGCTCCTGACACAGCTCCTGAAACTGACCCTGCTCCTGACACTGCTCCTGACACTGCTCCAGACACTGACACTGCTCCTGACACAGCTACTGTCACTGACACTGCTCCTGACACTGCTCCTGACACAACTCCTGACACTGCTCCTGACACTGCTCCAGACACTGACACTGACACTGCTCCTGAAACTACTTCTGACACAGCTCCTGACGATGACACTGCTCCTGACACTGCTTCTGACACTGACACTGCTCCTGACACAGCTCCTGACACAGACACTGCTGCTGATACTGACAATGCTCCTGACACTGCTTCTGACACTGCCTGACACTGCTCCTGAAACTGACACTGCTCCATGACACTGCTCCAGACACAGCTCCTGACACTGACCCTGCTCCTGACACTGCTCCTGACACTGCTCCTGACACTGCTCGTGACACAGACACTGCTACTGACAATGCTCCTGACACTGCACCTGAGACTGACGATGCTCCTGACACTGCTCCTGGCACTGCTCCTGACACTGCTCCTGACATTGCTCCTGACACTGACACTGCCCCTGCCACTGTTCCTGACACTGCTGCTGAAACGGACACTGCTCGTGACAAAGCTACTGTCACTGACACTGCTCCTGAAACTGCTCCAGACACAGCTCCTGACACTGACACTGCTCCTGAACCTAACACTGCTCCTGACACTGCTCGTGACACTGACACTGCTCCATGACACTGCTCCAGACACAGCTCCTGACACTGACCCTGCCCCTGACACTGCTCCTGACACTGCTCCAGACACTGACACTGCTCCAGACACAGCTACTGTCACTGACACTGCTCCTGACACTGCTCCTGACACTGACACTGATCCTCACACTGCTCCTGACACTGACGCTGCTCCTCACGCTGGTCCTGACAATGATACTGCCCCTGAGACAGCTCCTGACACTGACGCTGCTCCTGGCACTGCTCCTGGCACTGCTCCTGACACTGACACTGCTCCTGACACAGCTCCTGACACTGACACTGCTCCTGACACTGACACTACACCTCAAACTGCTCCTGACACTCCTCCTGACACTGACACTGCTCCTGGCACTGCTCCTGACACTGACGCTGCTCCTGATGCTGACTCTGACACTGCTCCTGGCACTTCTCCTGGCGCTGCTCCTGACACTGCTCCTGACACAGGCACTGCACCTGGTACTGACACTGACACTGCTCCTGACACAGGCACTGTTTCTGGTACTGACACTGACACTGCCACTGCCACTGCCACTGCTCCTGACGCTGCTCCAGTCACTGCAACTGACACTGGCTCGGCTCCTCACGCTGCTCCTGACACTGCTCCTGACACTGACACTGCACCTGACACTGCTCCTGGCACTGCCACTGGTCCTGACACTGCTCCTGAAACTGACACTGGTCCTCACACTGCTCCTGACACTGACACTGCTCCTCACGCTGGTCCTGACAATGATACTGCCCCTGAGACTGCTCCTGACACTGACGCTGCTCCTGGCACTGCTCCTGGCATTGACACTGCTCCTGATGCTGACACTGACACCGCTCCTGATGCTGACACTGACACTGCTCCTGACACCGACACTGCTCCTGTCACTGCTCCTGACGCTGACACTGCTCCTGACACAGCTCCTGACACTGACACTGCTCCTGACACTGACACTACACCTCAAACTGCTCCTGACACTCCTCCTGACACTGACACTGCTCCTGGCACTGCTCCTGACACTGACGCTGCTCCTGATGCTGACACTGACACTGCTCATGGCACAGCTCCTGTCACTGCTCCTGACACTGACACTGCTCCTGACACTGACACAGCTCCTGACACTGCACCTGACACTGCTCCTGACACTGTCACTGCTGCTACCACTGCTCCTGACACTGACGCTGCTGGTGATCCTGACAATGCTCCTGACAGTGCTCCTGACACTGACGCTGACACTGCTGATGACAGTGACACTGACACTGACACTGCTCCTGTCACTGACACTGCTCCTCAGACTGCTCTTCACACTGACACTGCTCCTGACACTGCTACTGACACGGCTCCTGACACTTCTCCTGACACTGCTCGTGACACTGACACTGCTCCATGACACTGCTCCAGACACAGCTCCTGACACTGACGCTGCTCCTGACACTGCTCCTGACACTGACACTGCTGCTGATCCTGAGAATTCCCCTGACACTGCTCCTGACACTGACACTGCTCCTGACACTGACACTGACACGGATCCTGACACTGACACTGCTCCTCACACTGCTCCTGACACTGGCACTGCTCCTGGCACTGCTCCTGACACTGACACTGCTGCTGATACTGACAAAGGTCCTGACACTGCTACTGACACTGCTCGTGGCGTTGCTCCAGACACTGACACTGCCCCTGACACAGCTCGTGACGGTGATACTGCTCCTGCCACTGTTCCTGACATGGCTGCTCACACTGACACTGCTCCTGACAATGGCACTGGTCCTGACACTGCTCCTGACACTGACACTGCTCCTGACACTGCTCCTGACACTGCTCGTGACACAGACACTGCTACTGACAATGCTCCTGACACTGCACCTGAGACTGACCATGCTCCTGACACTGCTCCTGGCACTGCTCCTGACACTGCTCCTGACATTGCTCCTGACACTGACACTGCCCCTGCCACTGTTCCTAACACTGCTGCTGAAACGGACACTGCTCGTGACAAAGCTACTGTCACTGACACTGCTCCTGACACTGCTCCAGACACTGGCACTGACACTGCTCCTGAAACTACTTCTGACACAGCTCCTGACGATGACACTGCTCCTGACATTGCTTCTGACACTGACACTGCCCCTGCCACTGTTCCTAACACTGCTGCTGAAACGGACACTGCTCGTGACAAAGCTACTGTCACTGACACTGCTCCTGAAACTGCTTCAGACACAGCTCCTGACACTGACACTGCTCCTGAACCTAAAACTGCTCCTGACACTGCTCCAGACACTGACACTGCTCCTCACACTGCTGCTGACACAGACACTGCTGCTGATCCTGCCAGTGCTGCTGACACGGTTCCTGAGACTGACACTGCTCCTGACACTGCTCCTGACACGGCTCCTGACACTTCTCCTGACACTGCTCGTGACACTGACACTGCTCCATGACACTGCTCCAGACACAGCTCCTGACACTGACGCTGCTCCTGACACTGCTCCTGGCACTGCTCCAGACACTGACACTGCTCCTGACACTGCTCCTGACACTGCCCCTGACAGTGACACTGCTCATGGCACAGCTCCTGTCACTGATCCTGACACTGACACTGCTCCTGACACTGACACTGCTCCTGTCACTGCACCTGACACTGCTCCTGACACTGTCACTGCTGCTACCACTGCTCCTGACACTGACGCTGCTGCTGATCCTGACAATGCTCCTGACAGTGCTCCTGACACTGACGCTGACACTGCTGATGACAGTGACACTGACACTGACACTGTTCCTGTCACTGACACTGCTCCTCAGACTGCTATTCACACTGACACTGCTCCTGACACTGCTACTGACACAGACACTGCTGCTGATACTGATAACGCTCCTGAAACTGCTCCTGACACTGACACTGCTCCTGACACTGCTCGTGACACTTCTCCTGACACTGCTCCCTACACTGACACTGCTCCATGACACTGCTCCTGACACAGCTCCTGAAACTGACCCTGCTTCTGACACTGCTCCTGACACTGCTCCAGACACTGACACTGCTCCTGACACAGCTACTGTCACTGAGACTGCTCCTGACACTGCTCCTGACACAACTCCTGACACTGACACTGCTCCTGATGCTGACACTGACACTGCTCCTGGCACCGACACTGCTCCTGCCACTGCTCCTGTCACTGCTCCTGACACTGCTCCTGACACTGACACTGACACGGATCCTGACACTGACACTGCTCCTGACGCTGCTTCAGACAATGCAACTGACACTGGCACGGCTCCTCACACTGCTCCTGACACTGACACTGCTCCTGACACTGCTCCTGACACTGACGCTGCTCCTGATGCTGACACTGACACTGCTCCTGTCACTGCTCCTGACGCTGCTCCTGACACTGCTCCTGACACAGGCACTGCACCTGATACTGACACTGACACTGCTCCTGACACAGGCACTGTTTCTGGTACTGACGCTGACACTGCTACTGACACTGCCACTGCTCCTGACGCTGCTCCAGACACTGCAACTGTCTCTGGCACGGCTCCTCACACTGCTCCTGACACTGATGCTGACACTGCTCATGACTGTGACACTGACACTGACACTGCTCCCGTCACAGACACTGACACTGATCCTGACACTGACACTGCTCCTGTGTCTAACACTTGTCCTGAGACTGCTTCTGACACTGGCTGGTCCTGACACTGCTCCTGACATTGCTCCTGACATTGCCGCTGGTCCTGACACTGACACTGCTCCTCACGCTGGTCCTGACAATGATACTGCCCCTGAGACTGCTCCTGACACTGACGCTGCTCCTGGCACTGCTCCTGGCACTGCTCCTGACACTGACACTGCTCCTGATGCTGACACTGACACTGCTCCTGACACCGACACTGCTCCTGTCACTGCTCCTGACGCTGACACTGCTCCTGACACTGCTCCTGACACTGACACTGCTGCTGATCCTGACAATGCTCATGACAGTGCTCCTGACACTGACGCTGACACTGCTGATGACAGTGACACTGACACTGACACTGCTCCTGTCACTGACACTGCTCCTCAGACTGCTCTTCACACTGACACTGCTCCTGACACTGCTACTGACACAGACACTGCTGCTGATACTGATAATGCTCCTGAAACTGCTCCTGACACTGACACTGCTCCTGACACAGCTCGTGACACTTCTCCTGACACTGCTCCCTACACTGACACTGCTCCATGACACTGCTCCTGACACAGCTCCTGAAACTGACCCTGCTCCTGACACTGCTCCTGACACTGCTCCAGACACTGACACTGCTCCTGACACAGCTACTGTCACTGACACTGCTCCTGACACTGCTCCTGACACAACTCCTGACACTGACACTGCTCCTGAACCTGACACTGCTCCTGACACTGCTCCAGACACTGACACTGACACTGCTCCTGAAACTACTACTGACACAGCTCCTGACGATGACACTGCTTCTGACACTGCTCCTGACACAGCTCCTGACTCTGACACTGACACTGCTCCTGACACTGACACTGACACTGCTCATGACAGTGACTCTGACACTGACACTGCTCCCGGCACAGAGCCTGAGACTGATCCTGACACTGACACTGCTCCTGTAACTGACACTTGTCCTGAGACTGCTTCTGACACTGGCACTGGTCCTGACACTGCTCCTTACATTGGCGCTGGTCCTGACTCTGCTCCTGACACTGACACTGCTCCTGACACTGCTCCTGACACAGACACTGCTGCTGATACTGACAATGCTCCTGACACTGCTTCTGACACTGCTCCTGAAACTGACACTGATCCTGATACTGACACTCTCACTGCTACTGACACTGCTCCTGACACTCACACTGCTGCTGATCCTGACAATGCTCTTAACACTGCTCCAGACACTGACACTGATACTGCACCTGACAAAACTCCTGAAATAGCTCCTGTAACTGACACTGCTCCTGACACTGCTCCTGACACTGACACTGCTGCTGATCCTGAGAATTCCCCTGACACTGCTCCTGACACTGACACTGACACGGATCATGACACTGACACTGCTCCTCACACTGCTCCTTACACTGGCACTGCTCCTGGCACTGCTCCTGACACTGGCACTACTCCTGACACAGCTCGTGACGGTGACACTGCTCCTGCCACTGTTCCTGACACGGCTGCTCACACTGACACTGCTCCTGACAATGGCACTGGTCCTGAAACTGCTCCTGACACTGCTCCTGACACTGCTCGTGACACAGACACTGCTACTGACAATGCTCCTGACACTGCACCTGAGACTGACGATGCTCCTGACACTGCTCCTGGCACTGCTTCTGACACTGCTCCTGACACTGCTCCTGACACTGACACTGCCCCTGCCACTGTTCCTAACACTGCTGCTGAAACGGACACTGCTCGTGACAAAGCTACTTTCACTGACACTGCTCCTGAATCTGCTCCAGACACAGCTCCTGACACTGACAATGCTCCTGAACCTAACACTGCTCCTGAGACTGCTCCAGACACTGACACTGCTCCTCACACTGCTCCTGACACAGACACTGCTGCTGATCCTGTCAGTGCTGCTGACACGGCTCCTGAGACTTCTCCTGACACTGCTCGTGACACTGACACTGCTCCATGACACTGCTCCTGACACAGCTCCTGACACTGACCCTGCTCCTGACACTGCTCCTGACACTGGCACTGCTCCTGGCACAGCTCCTGCCACTGACACTGCTCCTGAACCTAACACTGCTCCTGAGACTGCTCCAGACACTGACACTGCTCCTCACACTGCTCCTGACACAGACACTGCTGCTGATCCTGTCAGTGCTGCTGACACGGCTCCTGAGACTTCTCCTGACACTGCTCGTGACACTGACACTGCTCCATGACACTGCTCCTGACACAGCTCCTGACACTGACCCTGCTCCTGACACTGCTCCTGACACTGGCACTGCTCCTGGCACAGCTCCTGCCACTGACACTGCTCCTGACACTGCTCCTGACACTGCTCCTGACACTGACACTGCTCCTGACACTGCACCTGACACTGCTCCTGACACTGTCACTGCTGCTACCACTGCTCCTGACACTGACGCTGCTGCTGATCCTGACAATGCTCCTGACAGTGCTCCTGACACTGACGCTGACACTGCTGATGACAGTGACACTGACACTGACACTGTTCCTGTCACTGACACTGCTCCTCAGACTGCTCTTCACACTGACACTGCTCCTGACACTGCTACTGACACAGACACTGCTGCTGATACTGATAACGCTCCTGAAACTGCTCCTGACACTGACACTGCTCCTGACACAGCTCGTGACACTTCTCCTGACACTGCTCCCTACACTGACACTGCTCCATGACACTGCTCCTGACACAGCTCCTGAAGCTGACCCTGCTTCTGACACTGCTCCTGACACAGCTCCAGACTCTGACACTGCTCCTGACACAGCTACTGTCACTGAGACTGCTCCTGACACTGCTCCTGACACAACTCCTGACACTGACACTGCTCCTGATGCTGACACTGACACTGCTCCTGGCACCGACACTGCTCCTGCCACTGCTCCTGTCACTGCTCCTGACACTGCTCCTGACACTGACACTGACACGGATCCTGACACTGCCACTGCTCCTGACGCTGCTCCAGACACTGCAACTGTCTCTGGCACGGCTCCTCACACTGCTCCTGACACTGATGCTGACACTGCTCATGACTGTGACACTGACACTGACACTGCTCCCGTCACAGACACTGACACTGATCCTGACACTGACACTGCTCCTGTGTCTAACACTTGTCCTGAGACTGCTTCTGACACTGGCTGGTCCTGACACTGCTCCTGACATTGCTCCTGACATTGCCGCTGGTCCTGACACAGACACTGCACCTGGTACTGACACTGACACAGCTCCTGACACTGTCACTGCTCCTGACGCTGCTCCAGACTCTGCAACTGACACTGGCACTGCCCCCGTCACTGATCCTTACACTGACCCTGCTCCTGACACAGCTTCTGACACTGACACTGCTCCTGACACTGCTCCTGACACAGACACTGCTACTGATACTGACAATGCTCCTGACGCTGCTCCTGGCACAGACATGGCTCCGAACGAAGCTCCTGACACTGACACTGCTCCTGTCACTGACACTGGTCCTGACACAGCTTCTGACACTGGCACTGGTCCTGACACTGCTCCTGACCCTGACACTCCTCCTGAAACAGCTCCTGACACTGCTCCTGACACTGACACTGCTCCTGGCACTGCTCCTGACACTGACGCTGCTCCTGACGCTGACACTGACACTGCTCCTGGCACTGCTACTGACGCTGCTCCTGACACTGCTCCTGGTGCTGACACTGACACTGCTCCTGACACAGGCACTGTTTCTGGTACTGACACTGACACTGCTACTGACACTGCCACTGCTCCTGACGCTGCTTCAGACAATGCAGCTGTCACTGGCACGGCTCATCACACTGCTTCTGACACTGACACTGCTCCTGACACTGCTCCTGACACTGACACTGCACCTGACACTGCTCCTGGCATTGACGCTGGTCCTGACACTGCTCCTGAAACAGACACTGATCCTCACACAGCTCCTGACACTGACACTGCTCCTCACGCTGCTCCTGACACTCACACTGCTGCTGATCCTGACAATGCTCTTGAAACTGCTCCAGACACTGACCCTGATACTGCACCTGACACAACTCCTGAAATAGCTCCTGTAACTGACACAGCTCCTGACACTGCTCCTGACACTGACACTGCTGCTGATCCTGAGAATTCTCCTGACACTGCTCCTGACACTGACACTGACACAGACACTGCTCATGGGACAGCTCCTGTCACTGCTCCTGACACTGACACTGCTCCTGACACTGACACTGCTCCAGACAAAGCTACTGTCACTGACACTGCTCCTGACACTGCTCCTGACACAACTCCTGACACTGACACTGGTCCTCACACTGCTCCTGACACTGACACTGCTCCTCACGCTGGTCCTGACAATGATACTGCCCCTGAGACTGCTCCTGACACTGACGCTGCTCCTGGCACTGCTCCTGGCACTGCTCCTGACACTGACACTGCTCCTGATGCTGACACTGACACTGCTCCTGACACCGACACTGCTCCTGTCACTGCTCCTGACGCTGACACTGCTCCTGACACTGCTCCTGACACTGACACTGCTGCTGATCCTGACAATGCTCATGACAGTGCTCCTGACACTGACGCTGACACTGCTGATGACAGTGACACTGACACTGACACTGTTCCTGTCACTGACACTGCTCCTCAGACTGCTCTTCACACTGACACTGCTCCTGACACTGCTACTGACACAGTCACTGCTGCTGATACTGATAATGCTCCTGAAACTGCTCCTGACACTGACACTGCTCCTGACACAGCTCGTGACACTTCTCTTGACACTGCTCCCAACACTGACACTGCTCCATGAAACTGCTCCTGACACAGCTCCTGAAACTGACCCTGCTCCTGACACTACTCCTGACACTGCTCCAGAAACTGACACTGCTCCTGACACAGCTACTGTCACTGACACTGCTCCTGACACTGCTCCTGACACAACTCCTGACACTGACACTGCTCCTGAACCTGACACTGCTCCTGACACTGCTCCAGACACTGACACTGACACTGCTCCTGACACTGCTCCTGACACTGGCACTGCTCCTGGCACAGCTCCTGCCACTGACACTGCTAATGACACTGCTCCTGACACTGCTCCTGACACTGACACTGCTCATGGCACAGCTCCTGTCACTGCTCCTGACACTGACACTGACACTGCTGCTGATCCTGAGAATTCCCCTGACACTGCTCCTGACACTGACACTGACACGGATACTGACACTGACACTGCTCCTCACACTGCTCCTGACACTGGCACTGCTCCTGGCACTGCTCCTGACACTGGCACTACTCCTGGCACTGCTCCTGACACTGACACTGCTGCTGATCCTGACAAAGGTCCTGACACTGCTACTGACACTGCTCGTGACGTTGCTCCAGACACTGACACTGCTCCTGACACAGCTCGTGACGGTGACACTGCTCCTGCCACTGTTCCTGACACGGCTGCTCACACTGACACTGCTCCTGACAATGGCACTGGTCCTGACACTGCTCCTGACACTGACACTGCTCCTGACACTGCTCCTGACACTGCTCGTGACACAGACACTGCTACTGACAATGCTCCTGACACTGCACCTGAGACTGACGATGCTCCTGACACTGCTCCTGGCACTGCTCCTGATACTGCTCCTGACATTGCTCCTGACACTGACACTGCCCCTGCCACTGTTCCTAACACTGCTGCTGAAACGGACACTGCTCGTGACAAAGCTACTGTCACTGACACTGCTGCTGAAACTGCTCCAGACACAGCTCCTGACACTGACACTGCTCCTGAACCTAACACTGCTCCTGACACTGCTCCAGACACTGACACTGCTCCTCACACTGCTCCTGACACTTCTCCTGACACTGCTCGTGACACTGACACTGCTCCATGATACTGCTCCAGACACAGCTCCTGACACTGACGCTGCTCCTGACACTGCTCCTGGCACTGCTCCAGACACTGACACTGCTCCTGACACTGCTCCTGACACTGCCCCTGACAGTGACACTGCTCATGGCACAGCTCCTGTCACTGATCCTGACACTGACACTGCTCCTGACACTGACACTGCTCCTGACACTGCACCTGACACTGCTCCTGACACTGTCACTGCTGCTACCACTGCTCCTGACACTGACGCTGCTGCTGATCCTGACAATGCTCCTGACAGTGCTCCTGACACTGACGCTGACACTGCTGATGACAGTGACACTGACACTGACACTGTTCCTGTCACTGACACTGCTCCTCAGACTGCTCTTCACACTGACACTGCTCCTGACGCTGCTACTGACACAGACACTGCTGCTGATACTGATAACGCTCCTGAAACTGCTCCTGACACTGACACTGCTCCTGACACTGACACTACACCTCAAACTGCTCCTGACACTCCTCCTGACACTGACACTGCTCCTGGCACTGCTCCTGACACTGACGCTGCTTCTGATGCTGACACTGACACTGCTCCTGGCACTTCTCCTGGCGCTGCTCCTGACACTACTCCTGACACAGGCACTGCACCTGGTACTGACACTGACACTGCTCCTGACACAGGCACTGTTTCTGGTACTGACACTGACACTGCCACTGCCACTGCCACTGCTCCTGACGCTGCTCCAGTCACTGCAACTGACACTGGCTCGGCTCCTCACGCTGCTCCTGACACTGCTCCTGACACTGACACTGCACCTGACACTGCTCCTGGCACTGCCACTGGTCCTGACACTGCTCCTGAAACTGACACTGGTCCTCACACTGCTCCTGACACTGACACTGCTCCTCACGCTGGTCCTGACAATGATACTGCCCCTGAGACTGCTCCTGACACTGACGCTGCTCCTGGCACTGCTCCTGGCATTGACACTGCTCCTGATGCTGACACTGACACCGCTCCTGATGCTGACACTGACACTGCTCCTGACACCGACACTGCTCCTGTCACTGCTCCTGACGCTGACACTGCTCCTGACACAGCTCCTGACACAGGTCCAGACACTGACACTGCTCCAGACACAGCTACTGTCACTGACACTGATCCTGACACTGCTCCTGACACAACTCCTGACACTGACACTGGTCCTCACACTGCTCCTGACACTGACACTGCTCCTCACGCTGGTCCTGACAATGATACTGCACCTGAGACTGCTCCTGACACTGACGCTGCTCCTGGCACTGCTCCTGGCACTGCTCCTCACACTGACACTGCTCCTGATGCTGACACTGACACTGCTCCTGACACCGACACTGCTCCTGTCACTGCTCCTGACGCTGGCACTGCTCCTGACACTGCTCCTGACACTGACACTGTTCCTGGCACAGCTCCTGCCACTGACACTGCTCCTGATACTGCTCCTGACACTGCTCCTGACACTGACACTGCTCATGGCACAGCTCCTGTCACTGCTCCTGACACTGACACTGCTCCTGACACTGACACTGCTCCTGACACTGCACCTGACACTGCTCCTGACACTGTCACTGCTCCTGAACCTGACACTGCTCCTGACACTGCTCCAGGCACTGACACTGACACTGCTCCTGAAACTACTTCTGACACAGCTCCTGACGATGACACTGCTCCAGACACTGCTTCTGACACTGACACTGCTCATGGCACAGCTCCTGTCACTGCTCCTGACACTGACACTGCTCCTGACACTGACACTGCTCCTGACACTGCACCTGACACTGCTCCTGACACTGACGCTGCTGCTGATCCTGACAATGCTCCTGACAGTGCTCCTGACACTGACGCTGACACTGCTGATGACAGTGACACTGACACTGACACTGCTCCTGTCACTGACACTGCTCCTCAGAGTGCTCTTCACACTGACACTGCTCCTGACACTGCTACTGACACAGACACTGCTGCTGATACTGATAATGCTCCTGAAACTGCTCCTGACACTGACACTGCTCCTGACACAGCTCGTGACACTTCTCCTGACACTTCTCCCTACACTGACACTGCTCCATGACACTGCTCCTGACACAGCTCCTGAAACTGACCCTGCTCCTGACACTGCTCCTGACACTGCTCCAGACACTGACACTGCTCCTGACACAGCTACTGTCACTGACACTGCTCCTGACACTGCTCCTGACACAACTCCTGACACTGCTCCTGACACTGCTCCAGACACTGACACTGACACTGCTCCTGAAACTACTTCTGACACAGCTCCTGACGATGACACTGCTCCTGACACTGCTTCTGACACTGACACTGCTCCTGACACAGCTCCTGACACAGACACTGCTGCTGATACTGACAATGCTCCTGACACTGCTTCTGACACTGCTTCTGACACTGCTCCTGAAACTGACACTGCTCCATGACACTGCTCCAGACACAGCTCCTGACACTGACCCTGCTCCTGACACTGCTCCTGACACTGCTCCTGACACTGCTCGTGACACAGACACTGCTACTGACAATGCTCCTGACACTGCACCTGAGACTGACGATGCTCCTGACACTGCTCCTGGCACTGCTCCTGACACTGCTCCTGACATTGCTCCTGACACTGACACTGCCCCTGCCACTGTTCCTGACACTGCTGCTGAAACGGACACTGCTCGTGACAAAGCTACTGTCACTGACACTGCTCCTGAAACTGCTCCAGACACAGCTCCTGACACTGACACTGCTCCTGAACCTAACACTGCTCCTGACACTGCTCGTGACACTGACACTGCTCCATGACACTGCTCCAGACACAGCTCCTGACACTGACCCTGCCCCTGACACTGCTCCTGACACTGCTCCAGACACTGACACTGCTCCAGACACAGCTACTGTCACTGACACTGCTCCTGACACTGCTCCTGACACTGACACTGATCCTCACACTGCTCCTGACACTGACGCTGCTCCTCACGCTGGTCCTGACAATGATACTGCCCCTGAGACAGCTCCTGACACTGACGCTGCTCCTGGCACTGCTCCTGGCACTGCTCCTGACACTGACACTGCTCCTGACACAGCTCCTGACACTGACACTGCTCCTGACACTGACACTACACCTCAAACTGCTCCTGACACTCCTCCTGACACTGACACTGCTCCTGGCACTGCTCCTGACACTGACGCTGCTCCTGATGCTGACACTGACACTGCTCCTGGCACTTCTCCTGGCGCTGCTCCTGACACTGCTCCTGACACAGGCACTGCACCTGGTACTGACACTGACACTGCTCCTGACACAGGCACTGTTTCTGGTACTGACACTGACACTGCCACTGCCACTGCCACTGCTCCTGACGCTGCTCCAGTCACTGCAACTGACACTGGCTCGGCTCCTCACGCTGCTCCTGACACTGCTCCTGACACTGACACTGCACCTGACACTGCTCCTGGCACTGCCACTGGTCCTGACACTGCTCCTGAAACTGACACTGGTCCTCACACTGCTCCTGACACTGACACTGCTCCTCACGCTGGTCCTGACAATGATACTGCCCCTGAGACTGCTCCTGACACTGACGCTGCTCCTGGCACTGCTCCTGGCATTGACACTGCTCCTGATGCTGACACTGACACCGCTCCTGATGCTGACACTGACACTGCTCCTGACACCGACACTGCTCCTGTCACTGCTCCTGACGCTGACACTGCTCCTGACACAGCTCCTGACACTGACACTGCTCCTGACACTGACACTACACCTCAAACTGCTCCTGACACTCCTCCTGACACTGACACTGCTCCTGGCACTGCTCCTGACACTGACGCTGCTCCTGATGCTGACACTGACACTGCTCATGGCACAGCTCCTGTCACTGCTCCTGACACTGACACTGCTCCTGACACTGACACAGCTCCTGACACTGCACCTGACACTGCTCCTGACACTGTCACTGCTGCTACCACTGCTCCTGACACTGACGCTGCTGGTGATCCTGACAATGCTCCTGACAGTGCTCCTGACACTGACGCTGACACTGCTGATGACAGTGACACTGACACTGACACTGCTCCTGTCACTGACACTGCTCCTCAGACTGCTCTTCACACTGACTCTGCTCCTGACACTGCTACTGACACGGCTCCTGACACTTCTCCTGACACTGCTCGTGACACTGACACTGCTCCATGACACTGCTCCAGACACAGCTCCTGACACTGACGCTGCTCCTGACACTGCTCCTGACACTGACACTGCTGCTGATCCTGAGAATTCCCCTGACACTGCTCCTGACACTGACACTGCTCCTGACACTGACACTGACACGGATCCTGACACTGACACTGCTCCTCACACTGCTCCTGACACTGGCACTGCTCCTGGCACTGCTCCTGACACTGACACTGCTGCTGATACTGACAAAGGTCCTGACACTGCTACTGACACTGCTCGTGGCGTTGCTCCAGACACTGACACTGCCCCTGACACAGCTCGTGACGGTGATACTGCTCCTGCCACTGTTCCTGACATGGCTGCTCACACTGACACTGCTCCTGACAATGGCACTGGTCCTGACACTGCTCCTGACACTGACACTGCTCCTGACACTGCTCCTGACACTGCTCGTGACACAGACACTGCTACTGACAATGCTCCTGACACTGCACCTGAGACTGACCATGCTCCTGACACTGCTCCTGGCACTGCTCCTGACACTGCTCCTGACATTGCTCCTGACACTGACACTGCCCCTGCCACTGTTCCTAACACTGCTGCTGAAACGGACACTGCTCGTGACAAAGCTACTGTCACTGACACTGCTCCTGACACTGCTCCAGACACTGGCACTGACACTGCTCCTGAAACTACTTCTGACACAGCTCCTGACGATGACACTGCTCCTGACATTGCTTCTGACACTGACACTGCCCCTGCCACTGTTCCTAACACTGCTGCTGAAACGGACACTGCTCGTGACAAAGCTACTGTCACTGACACTGCTCCTGAAACTGCTTCAGACACAGCTCCTGACACTGACACTGCTCCTGAACCTAAAACTGCTCCTGACACTGCTCCAGACACTGACACTGCTCCTCACACTGCTGCTGACACAGACACTGCTGCTGATCCTGCCAGTGCTGCTGACACGGTTCCTGAGACTGACACTGCTCCTGACACTGCTCCTGACACGGCTCCTGACACTTCTCCTGACACTGCTCGTGACACTGACACTGCTCCATGACACTGCTCCAGACACAGCTCCTGACACTGACGCTGCTCCTGACACTGCTCCTGGCACTGCTCCAGACACTGACACTGCTCCTGACACTGCTCCTGACACTGCCCCTGACAGTGACACTGCTCATGGCACAGCTCCTGTCACTGATCCTGACACTGACACTGCTCCTGACACTGACACTGCTCCTGTCACTGCACCTGACACTGCTCCTGACACTGTCACTGCTGCTACCACTGCTCCTGACACTGACGCTGCTGCTGATCCTGACAATGCTCCTGACAGTGCTCCTGACACTGACGCTGACACTGCTGATGACAGTGACACTGACACTGACACTGTTCCTGTCACTGACACTGCTCCTCAGACTGCTATTCACACTGACACTGCTCCTGACACTGCTACTGACACAGACACTGCTGCTGATACTGATAACGCTCCTGAAACTGCTCCTGACACTGACACTGCTCCTGACACTGCTCGTGACACTTCTCCTGACACTGCTCCCTACACTGACACTGCTCCATGACACTGCTCCTGACACAGCTCCTGAAACTGACCCTGCTTCTGACACTGCTCCTGACACTGCTCCAGACACTGACACTGCTCCTGACACAGCTACTGTCACTGAGACTGCTCCTGACACTGCTCCTGACACAACTCCTGACACTGACACTGCTCCTGATGCTGACACTGACACTGCTCCTGGCACCGACACTGCTCCTGCCACTGCTCCTGTCACTGCTCCTGACACTGCTCCTGACACTGACACTGACACGGATCCTGACACTGACACTGCTCCTGACGCTGCTTCAGACAATGCAACTGACACTGGCACGGCTCCTCACACTGCTCCTGACACTGACACTGCTCCTGACACTGCTCCTGACACTGACGCTGCTCCTGATGCTGACACTGACACTGCTCCTGTCACTGCTCCTGACGCTGCTCCTGACACTGCTCCTGACACAGGCACTGCACCTGATACTGACACTGACACTGCTCCTGACACAGGCACTGTTTCTGGTACTGACGCTGACACTGCTACTGACACTGCCACTGCTCCTGACGCTGCTCCAGACACTGCAACTGTCTCTGGCACGGCTCCTCACACTGCTCCTGACACTGATGCTGACACTGCTCATGACTGTGACACTGACACTGACACTGCTCCCGTCACAGACACTGACACTGATCCTGACACTGACACTGCTCCTGTGTCTAACACTTGTCCTGAGACTGCTTCTGACACTGGCTGGTCCTGACACTGCTCCTGACATTGCTCCTGACATTGCCGCTGGTCCTGACACTGACACTGCTCCTCACGCTGGTCCTGACAATGATACTGCCCCTGAGACTGCTCCTGACACTGACGCTGCTCCTGGCACTGCTCCTGGCACTGCTCCTGACACTGACACTGCTCCTGATGCTGACACTGACACTGCTCCTGACACCGACACTGCTCCTGTCACTGCTCCTGACGCTGACACTGCTCCTGACACTGCTCCTGACACTGACACTGCTGCTGATCCTGACAATGCTCATGACAGTGCTCCTGACACTGACGCTGACACTGCTGATGACAGTGACACTGACACTGACACTGCTCCTGTCACTGACACTGCTCCTCAGACTGCTCTTCACACTGACACTGCTCCTGACACTGCTACTGACACAGACACTGCTGCTGATACTGATAATGCTCCTGAAACTGCTCCTGACACTGACACTGCTCCTGACACAGCTCGTGACACTTCTCCTGACACTGCTCCCTACACTGACACTGCTCCATGACACTGCTCCTGACACAGCTCCTGAAACTGACCCTGCTCCTGACACTGCTCCTGACACTGCTCCCGACACTGACACTGCTCCTGACACAGCTACTGTCACTGACACTGCTCCTGACACTGCTCCTGACACAACTCCTGACACTGACACTGCTCCTGAACCTGACACTGCTCCTGACACTGCTCCAGACACTGACACTGACACTGCTCCTGAAACTACTACTGACACAGCTCCTGACGATGACACTGCTTCTGACACTGCTCCTGACACAGCTCCTGACTCTGACACTGACACTGCTCCTGACACTGACACTGACACTGCTCATGACAGTGACTCTGACACTGACACTGCTCCCGGCACAGAGCCTGAGACTGATCCTGACACTGACACTGCTCCTGTAACTGACACTTGTCCTGAGACTGCTTCTGACACTGGCACTGGTCCTGACACTGCTCCTTACATTGGCGCTGGTCCTGACTCTGCTCCTGACACTGACACTGCTCCTGACACTGCTCCTGACACAGACACTGCTGCTGATACTGACAATGCTCCTGACACTGCTTCTGACACTGCTCCTGAAACTGACACTGATCCTGATACTGACACTCTCACTGCTACTGACACTGCTCCTGACACTCACACTGCTGCTGATCCTGACAATGCTCTTAACACTGCTCCAGACACTGACACTGATACTGCACCTGACAAAACTCCTGAAATAGCTCCTGTAACTGACACTGCTCCTGACACTGCTCCTGACACTGACACTGCTGCTGATCCTGAGAATTCCCCTGACACTGCTCCTGACACTGACACTGACACGGATCATGACACTGACACTGCTCCTCACACTGCTCCTTACACTGGCACTGCTCCTGGCACTGCTCCTGACACTGGCACTACTCCTGACACAGCTCGTGACGGTGACACTGCTCCTGCCACTGTTCCTGACACGGCTGCTCACACTGACACTGCTCCTGACAATGGCACTGGTCCTGAAACTGCTCCTGACACTGCTCCTGACACTGCTCGTGACACAGACACTGCTACTGACAATGCTCCTGACACTGCACCTGAGACTGACGATGCTCCTGACACTGCTCCTGGCACTGCTTCTGACACTGCTCCTGACACTGCTCCTGACACTGACACTGCCCCTGCCACTGTTCCTAACACTGCTGCTGAAACGGACACTGCTCGTGACAAAGCTACTTTCACTGACACTGCTCCTGAATCTGCTCCAGACACAGCTCCTGACACTGACAATGCTCCTGAACCTAACACTGCTCCTGAGACTGCTCCAGACACTGACACTGCTCCTCACACTGCTCCTGACACAGACACTGCTGCTGATCCTGTCAGTGCTGCTGACACGGCTCCTGAGACTTCTCCTGACACTGCTCGTGACACTGACACTGCTCCATGACACTGCTCCTGACACAGCTCCTGACACTGACCCTGCTCCTGACACTGCTCCTGACACTGGCACTGCTCCTGGCACAGCTCCTGCCACTGACACTGCTCCTGAACCTAACACTGCTCCTGAGACTGCTCCAGACACTGACACTGCTCCTCACACTGCTCCTGACACAGACACTGCTGCTGATCCTGTCAGTGCTGCTGACACGGCTCCTGAGACTTCTCCTGACACTGCTCGTGACACTGACACTGCTCCATGACACTGCTCCTGACACAGCTCCTGACACTGACCCTGCTCCTGACACTGCTCCTGACACTGGCACTGCTCCTGGCACAGCTCCTGCCACTGACACTGCTCCTGACACTGCTCCTGAAACTGCTCCTGACACTGACACTGCTCCTGACACTGCACCTGACACTGCTCCTGACACTGTCACTGCTGCTACCACTGCTCCTGACACTGACGCTGCTGCTGATCCTGACAATGCTCCTGACAGTGCTCCTGACACTGACGCTGACACTGCTGATGACAGTGACACTGACACTGACACTGTTCCTGTCACTGACACTGCTCCTCAGACTGCTCTTCACACTGACACTGCTCCTGACACTGCTACTGACACAGACACTGCTGCTGATACTGATAACGCTCCTGAAACTGCTCCTGACACTGACACTGCTCCTGACACAGCTCGTGACACTTCTCCTGACACTGCTCCCTACACTGACACTGCTCCATGACACTGCTCCTGACACAGCTCCTGAAGCTGACCCTGCTTCTGACACTGCTCCTGACACAGCTCCAGACTCTGACACTGCTCCTGACACAGCTACTGTCACTGAGACTGCTCCTGACACTGCTCCTGACACAACTCCTGACACTGACACTGCTCCTGATGCTGACACTGACACTGCTCCTGGCACCGACACTGCTCCTGCCACTGCTCCTGTCACTGCTCCTGACACTGCTCCTGACACTGACACTGACACGGATCCTGACACTGCCACTGCTCCTGACGCTGCTCCAGACACTGCAACTGTCTCTGGCACGGCTCCTCACACTGCTCCTGACACTGATGCTGACACTGCTCATGACTGTGACACTGACACTGACACTGCTCCCGTCACAGACACTGACACTGATCCTGACACTGACACTGCTCCTGTGTCTAACACTTGTCCTGAGACTGCTTCTGACACTGGCTGGTCCTGACACTGCTCCTGACATTGCCGCTGGTCCTGACACAGACACTGCACCTGGTACTGACACTGACACAGCTCCTGACACTGTCACTGCTCCTGACGCTGCTCCAGACTCTGCAACTGACACTGGCACTGCCCCCGTCACTGATCCTTACACTGACCCTGCTCCTGACACAGCTTCTGACACTGACACTGCTCCTGACACTGCTCCTGACACAGACACTGCTACTGATACTGACAATGCTCCTGACGCTGCTCCTGGCACAGACATGGCTCCGAACGAAGCTCCTGACACTGACACTGCTCCTGTCACTGACACTGGTCCTGACACAGCTTCTGACACTGGCACTGGTCCTGACACTGCTCCTGACCCTGACACTCCTCCTGAAACAGCTCCTGACACTGCTCCTGACACTGACACTGCTCCTGGCACTGCTCCTGACACTGACGCTGCTCCTGACGCTGACACTGACACTGCTCCTGGCACTGCTACTGACGCTGCTCCTGACACTGCTCCTGGTGCTGACACTGACACTGCTCCTGACACAGGCACTGTTTCTGGTACTGACACTGACACTGCCACTGCCACTGCCACTGCTCCTGACGCTGCTCCAGTCACTGCAACTGACACTGGCTCGGCTCCTCACGCTGCTCCTGACACTGCTCCTGACACTGACACTGCACCTGACACTGCTCCTGGCACTGCCACTGGTCCTGACACTGCTCCTGAAACTGACACTGGTCCTCACACTGCTCCTGACACTGACACTGCCCCTGAGACTGCTCCTGACACTGACGCTGCTCCTGGCACTGCTCCTGGCATTGACACTGCTCCTGATGCTGACACTGACACCGCTCCTGATGCTGACACTGACACTGCTCCTGACACCGACACTGCTCCTGTCACTGCTCCTGACGCTGACACTGCTCCTGACACAGCTCCTGACACAGGTCCAGACACTGACACTGCTCCAGACACAGCTACTGTCACTGACACTGATCCTGACACTGCTCCTGACACAACTCCTGACACTGACACTGGTCCTCACACTGCTCCTGACACTGACACTGCTCCTCACGCTGGTCCTGACAATGATACTGCACCTGAGACTGCTCCTGACACTGACGCTGCTCCTGGCACTGCTCCTGGCACTGCTCCTCACACTGACACTGCTCCTGATGCTGACACTGACACTGCTCCTGACACCGACACTGCTCCTGTCACTGCTCCTGACGCTGGCACTGCTCCTGACACTGCTCCTGACACTGACACTGTTCCTGGCACAGCTCCTGCCACTGACACTGCTCCTGATACTGCTCCTGACACTGCTCCTGACACTGACACTGCTCATGGCACAGCTCCTGTCACTGCTCCTGACACTGACACTGCTCCTGACACTGACACTGCTCCTGACACTGCACCTGACACTGCTCCTGACACTGTCACTGCTCCTGAACCTGACACTGCTCCTGACACTGCTCCAGACACTGACACTGACACTGCTCCTGAAACTACTTCTGACACAGCTCCTGACGATGACACTGCTCCAGACACTGCTTCTGACACTGACACTGCTCATGGCACAGCTCCTGTCACTGCTCCTGACACTGACACTGCTCCTGACACTGACACTGCTCCTGACACTGCACCTGACACTGCTCCTGACACTGACGCTGCTGCTGATCCTGACAATGCTCCTGACAGTGCTCCTGACACTGACGCTGACACTGCTGATGACAGTGACACTGACACTGACACTGCTCCTGTCACTGACACTGCTCCTCAGAGTGCTCTTCACACTGACACTGCTCCTGACACTGCTACTGACACAGACACTGCTGCTGATACTGATAATGCTCCTGAAACTGCTCCTGACACTGACACTGCTCCTGACACAGCTCGTGACACTTCTCCTGACACTTCTCCCTACACTGACACTGCTCCATGACACTGCTCCTGACACAGCTCCTGAAACTGACCCTGCTCCTGACACTGCTCCTGACACTGCTCCAGACACTGACACTGCTCCTGACACAGCTACTGTCACTGACACTGCTCCTGACACTGCTCCTGACACAACTCCTGACACTGCTCCTGACACTGCTCCAGACACTGACACTGACACTGCTCCTGAAACTACTTCTGACACAGCTCCTGACGATGACACTGCTCCTGACACTGCTTCTGACACTGACACTGCTCCTGACACAGCTCCTGACACAGACACTGCTGCTGATACTGACAATGCTCCTGACACTGCTTCTGACACTGCTTCTGACACTGCTCCTGAAACTGACACTGCTCCATGACACTGCTCCAGACACAGCTCCTGACACTGACCCTGCTCCTGACACTGCTCCTGACACTGCTCCTGACACTGCTCGTGACACAGACACTGCTACTGACAATGCTCCTGACACTGCACCTGAGACTGACGATGCTCCTGACACTGCTCCTGGCACTGCTCCTGACACTGCTCCTGACATTGCTCCTGACACTGACACTGCCCCTGCCACTGTTCCTGACACTGCTGCTGAAACGGACACTGCTCGTGACAAAGCTACTGTCACTGACACTGCTCCTGAAACTGCTCCAGACACAGCTCCTGACACTGACACTGCTCCTGAACCTAACACTGCTCCTGACACTGCTCGTGACACTGACACTGCTCCATGACACTGCTCCAGACACAGCTCCTGACACTGACCCTGCCCCTGACACTGCTCCTGACACTGCTCCAGACACTGACACTGCTCCAGACACAGCTACTGTCACTGACACTGCTCCTGACACTGCTCCTGACACTGACACTGATCCTCACACTGCTCCTGACACTGACGCTGCTCCTCACGCTGGTCCTGACAATGATACTGCCCCTGAGACAGCTCCTGACACTGACGCTGCTCCTGGCACTGCTCCTGGCACTGCTCCTGACACTGACACTGCTCCTGACACAGCTCCTGACACTGACACTGCTCCTGACACTGACACTACACCTCAAACTGCTCCTGACACTCCTCCTGACACTGACACTGCTCCTGGCACTGCTCCTGACACTGACGCTGCTCCTGATGCTGACACTGACACTGCTCCTGGCACTTCTCCTGGCGCTGCTCCTGACACTGCTCCTGACACAGGCACTGCACCTGGTACTGACACTGACACTGCTCCTGACACAGGCACTGTTTCTGGTACTGACACTGACACTGCCACTGCCACTGCCACTGCTCCTGACGCTGCTCCAGTCACTGCAACTGACACTGGCTCGGCTCCTCACGCTGCTCCTGACACTGCTCCTGACACTGACACTGCACCTGACACTGCTCCTGGCACTGCCACTGGTCCTGACACTGCTCCTGAAACTGACACTGGTCCTCACACTGCTCCTGACACTGACACTGCTCCTCACGCTGGTCCTGACAATGATACTGCCCCTGAGACTGCTCCTGACACTGACGCTGCTCCTGGCACTGCTCCTGGCATTGACACTGCTCCTGATGCTGACACTGACACCGCTCCTGATGCTGACACTGACACTGCTCCTGACACCGACACTGCTCCTGTCACTGCTCCTGACGCTGACACTGCTCCTGACACAGCTCCTGACACTGACACTGCTCCTGACACTGACACTACACCTCAAACTGCTCCTGACACTCCTCCTGACACTGACACTGCTCCTGGCACTGCTCCTGACACTGACGCTGCTCCTGATGCTGACACTGACACTGCTCATGGCACAGCTCCTGTCACTGCTCCTGACACTGACACTGCTCCTGACACTGACACAGCTCCTGACACTGCACCTGACACTGCTCCTGACACTGTCACTGCTGCTACCACTGCTCCTGACACTGACGCTGCTGGTGATCCTGACAATGCTCCTGACAGTGCTCCTGACACTGACGCTGACACTGCTGATGACAGTGACACTGACACTGACACTGCTCCTGTCACTGACACTGCTCCTCAGACTGCTCTTCACACTGACACTGCTCCTGACACTGCTACTGACACGGCTCCTGACACTTCTCCTGACACTGCTCGTGACACTGACACTGCTCCATGACACTGCTCCAGACACAGCTCCTGACACTGACGCTGCTCCTGACACTGCTCCTGACACTGACACTGCTGCTGATCCTGAGAATTCCCCTGACACTGCTCCTGACACTGACACTGCTCCTGACACTGACACTGACACGGATCCTGACACTGACACTGCTCCTCACACTGCTCCTGACACTGGCACTGCTCCTGGCACTGCTCCTGACACTGACACTGCTGCTGATACTGACAAAGGTCCTGACACTGCTACTGACACTGCTCGTGGCGTTGCTCCAGACACTGACACTGCCCCTGACACAGCTCGTGACGGTGATACTGCTCCTGCCACTGTTCCTGACATGGCTGCTCACACTGACACTGCTCCTGACAATGGCACTGGTCCTGACACTGCTCCTGACACTGACACTGCTCCTGACACTGCTCCTGACACTGCTCGTGACACAGACACTGCTACTGACAATGCTCCTGACACTGCACCTGAGACTGACCATGCTCCTGACACTGCTCCTGGCACTGCTCCTGACACTGCTCCTGACATTGCTCCTGACACTGACACTGCCCCTGCCACTGTTCCTAACACTGCTGCTGAAACGGACACTGCTCGTGACAAAGCTACTGTCACTGACACTGCTCCTGACACTGCTCCAGACACTGGCACTGACACTGCTCCTGAAACTACTTCTGACACAGCTCCTGACGATGACACTGCTCCTGACATTGCTTCTGACACTGACACTGCCCCTGCCACTGTTCCTAACACTGCTGCTGAAACGGACACTGCTCGTGACAAAGCTACTGTCACTGACACTGCTCCTGAAACTGCTTCAGACACAGCTCCTGACACTGACACTGCTCCTGAACCTAAAACTGCTCCTGACACTGCTCCAGACACTGACACTGCTCCTCACACTGCTGCTGACACAGACACTGCTGCTGATCCTGCCAGTGCTGCTGACACGGTTCCTGAGACTGACACTGCTCCTGACACTGCTCCTGACACGGCTCCTGACACTTCTCCTGACACTGCTCGTGACACTGACACTGCTCCATGACACTGCTCCAGACACAGCTCCTGACACTGACGCTGCTCCTGACACTGCTCCTGGCACTGCTCCAGACACTGACACTGCTCCTGACACTGCTCCTGACACTGCCCCTGACAGTGACACTGCTCATGGCACAGCTCCTGTCACTGATCCTGACACTGACACTGCTCCTGACACTGACACTGCTCCTGTCACTGCACCTGACACTGCTCCTGACACTGTCACTGCTGCTACCACTGCTCCTGACACTGACGCTGCTGCTGATCCTGACAATGCTCCTGACAGTGCTCCTGACACTGACGCTGACACTGCTGATGACAGTGACACTGACACTGACACTGTTCCTGTCACTGACACTGCTCCTCAGACTGCTATTCACACTGACACTGCTCCTGACACTGCTACTGACACAGACACTGCTGCTGATACTGATAACGCTCCTGAAACTGCTCCTGACACTGACACTGCTCCTGACACTGCTCGTGACACTTCTCCTGACACTGCTCCCTACACTGACACTGCTCCATGACACTGCTCCTGACACAGCTCCTGAAACTGACCCTGCTTCTGACACTGCTCCTGACACTGCTCCAGACACTGACACTGCTCCTGACACAGCTACTGTCACTGAGACTGCTCCTGACACTGCTCCTGACACAACTCCTGACACTGACACTGCTCCTGATGCTGACACTGACACTGCTCCTGGCACCGACACTGCTCCTGCCACTGCTCCTGTCACTGCTCCTGACACTGCTCCTGACACTGACACTGACACGGATCCTGACACTGACACTGCTCCTGACGCTGCTTCAGACAATGCAACTGACACTGGCACGGCTCCTCACACTGCTCCTGACACTGACACTGCTCCTGACACTGCTCCTGACACTGACGCTGCTCCTGATGCTGACACTGACACTGCTCCTGTCACTGCTCCTGACGCTGCTCCTGACACTGCTCCTGACACAGGCACTGCACCTGATACTGACACTGACACTGCTCCTGACACAGGCACTGTTTCTGGTACTGACGCTGACACTGCTACTGACACTGCCACTGCTCCTGACGCTGCTCCAGACACTGCAACTGTCTCTGGCACGGCTCCTCACACTGCTCCTGACACTGATGCTGACACTGCTCATGACTGTGACACTGACACTGACACTGCTCCCGTCACAGACACTGACACTGATCCTGACACTGACACTGCTCCTGTGTCTAACACTTGTCCTGAGACTGCTTCTGACACTGGCTGGTCCTGACACTGCTCCTGACATTGCTCCTGACATTGCCGCTGGTCCTGACACTGACACTGCTCCTCACGCTGGTCCTGACAATGATACTGCCCCTGAGACTGCTCCTGACACTGACGCTGCTCCTGGCACTGCTCCTGGCACTGCTCCTGACACTGACACTGCTCCTGATGCTGACACTGACACTGCTCCTGACACCGACACTGCTCCTGTCACTGCTCCTGACGCTGACACTGCTCCTGACACTGCTCCTGACACTGACACTGCTGCTGATCCTGACAATGCTCATGACAGTGCTCCTGACACTGACGCTGACACTGCTGATGACAGTGACACTGACACTGACACTGCTCCTGTCACTGACACTGCTCCTCAGACTGCTCTTCACACTGACACTGCTCCTGACACTGCTACTGACACAGACACTGCTGCTGATACTGATAATGCTCCTGAAACTGCTCCTGACACTGACACTGCTCCTGACACAGCTCGTGACACTTCTCCTGACACTGCTCCCTACACTGACACTGCTCCATGACACTGCTCCTGACACAGCTCCTGAAACTGACCCTGCTCCTGACACTGCTCCTGACACTGCTCCAGACACTGACACTGCTCCTGACACAGCTACTGTCACTGACACTGCTCCTGACACTGCTCCTGACACAACTCCTGACACTGACACTGCTCCTGAACCTGACACTGCTCCTGACACTGCTCCAGACACTGACACTGACACTGCTCCTGAAACTACTACTGACACAGCTCCTGACGATGACACTGCTTCTGACACTGCTCCTGACACAGCTCCTGACTCTGACACTGACACTGCTCCTGACACTGACACTGACACTGCTCATGACAGTGACTCTGACACTGACACTGCTCCCGGCACAGAGCCTGAGACTGATCCTGACACTGACACTGCTCCTGTAACTGACACTTGTCCTGAGACTGCTTCTGACACTGGCACTGGTCCTGACACTGCTCCTTACATTGGCGCTGGTCCTGACTCTGCTCCTGACACTGACACTGCTCCTGACACTGCTCCTGACACAGACACTGCTGCTGATACTGACAATGCTCCTGACACTGCTTCTGACACTGCTCCTGAAACTGACACTGATCCTGATACTGACACTCTCACTGCTACTGACACTGCTCCTGACACTCACACTGCTGCTGATCCTGACAATGCTCTTAACACTGCTCCAGACACTGACACTGATACTGCACCTGACAAAACTCCTGAAATAGCTCCTGTAACTGACACTGCTCCTGACACTGCTCCTGACACTGACACTGCTGCTGATCCTGAGAATTCCCCTGACACTGCTCCTGACACTGACACTGACACGGATCATGACACTGACACTGCTCCTCACACTGCTCCTTACACTGGCACTGCTCCTGGCACTGCTCCTGACACTGGCACTACTCCTGACACAGCTCGTGACGGTGACACTGCTCCTGCCACTGTTCCTGACACGGCTGCTCACACTGACACTGCTCCTGACAATGGCACTGGTCCTGAAACTGCTCCTGACACTGCTCCTGACACTGCTCGTGACACAGACACTGCTACTGACAATGCTCCTGACACTGCACCTGAGACTGACGATGCTCCTGACACTGCTCCTGGCACTGCTTCTGACACTGCTCCTGACACTGCTCCTGACACTGACACTGCCCCTGCCACTGTTCCTAACACTGCTGCTGAAACGGACACTGCTCGTGACAAAGCTACTTTCACTGACACTGCTCCTGAATCTGCTCCAGACACAGCTCCTGACACTGACAATGCTCCTGAACCTAACACTGCTCCTGAGACTGCTCCAGACACTGACACTGCTCCTCACACTGCTCCTGACACAGACACTGCTGCTGATCCTGTCAGTGCTGCTGACACGGCTCCTGAGACTTCTCCTGACACTGCTCGTGACACTGACACTGCTCCATGACACTGCTCCTGACACAGCTCCTGACACTGACCCTGCTCCTGACACTGCTCCTGACACTGGCACTGCTCCTGGCACAGCTCCTGCCACTGACACTGCTCGTGAACCTAACACTGCTCCTGAGACTGCTCCAGACACTGACACTGCTCCTCACACTGCTCCTGACACAGACACTGCTGCTGATCCTGTCAGTGCTGCTGACACGGCTCCTGAGACTTCTCCTGACACTGCTCGTGACACTGACACTGCTCCATGACACTGCTCCTGACACAGCTCCTGACACTGACCCTGCTCCTGACACTGCTCCTGACACTGGCACTGCTCCTGGCACAGTTCCTGCCACTGACACTGCTCCTGACACTGCTCCTGACACTGCTCCTGACACTGACACTGCTCCTGACACTGCACCTGACACTGCTCCTGACACTGTCACTGCTGCTACCACTGCTCCTGACACTGACGCTGCTGCTGATCCTGACAATGCTCCTGACAGTGCTCCTGACACTGACGCTGACACTGCTGATGACAGTGACACTGACACTGACACTGTTCCTGTCACTGACACTGCTCCTCAGACTGCTCTTCACACTGACACTGCTCCTGACACTGCTACTGACACAGACACTGCTGCTGATACTGATAACGCTCCTGAAACTGCTCCTGACACTGACACTGCTCCTGACACAGCTCGTGACACTTCTCCTGACACTGCTCCCTACACTGACACTGCTCCATGACACTGCTCCTGACACAGCTCCTGAAGCTGACCCTGCTTCTGACACTGCTCCTGACACAGCTCCAGACTCTGACACTGCTCCTGACACAGCTACTGTCACTGAGACTGCTCCTGACACTGCTCCTGACACAACTCCTGACACTGACACTGCTCCTGATGCTGACACTGACACTGCTCCTGGCACCGACACTGCTCCTGCCACTGCTCCTGTCACTGCTCCTGACACTGCTCCTGACACTGACACTGACACGGATCCTGACACTGCCACTGCTCCTGACGCTGCTCCAGACACTGCAACTGTCTCTGGCACGGCTCCTCACACTGCTCCTGACACTGATGCTGACACTGCTCATGACTGTGACACTGACACTGACACTGCTCCCGTCACAGACACTGACACTGATCCTGACACTGACACTGCTCCTGTGTCTAACACTTGTCCTGAGACTGCTTCTGACACTGGCTGGTCCTGACACTGCTCCTGACATTGCTCCTGACATTGCCGCTGGTCCTGACACAGACACTGCACCTGGTACTGACACTGACACAGCTCCTGACACTGTCACTGCTCCTGACGCTGCTCCAGACTCTGCAACTGACACTGGCACTGCCCCCGTCACTGATCCTTACACTGACCCTGCTCCTGACACAGCTTCTGACACTGACACTGCTCCTGACACTGCTCCTGACACAGACACTGCTACTGATACTGACAATGCTCCTGACGCTGCTCCTGGCACAGACATGGCTCCGAACGAAGCTCCTGACACTGACACTGCTCCTGTCACTGACACTGGTCCTGACACAGCTTCTGACACTGGCACTGGTCCTGACACTGCTCCTGACCCTGACACTCCTCCTGAAACAGCTCCTGACACTGCTCCTGACACTGACACTGCTCCTGGCACTGCTCCTGACACTGACGCTGCTCCTGACGCTGACACTGACACTGCTCCTGGCACTGCTACTGACGCTGCTCCTGACACTGCTCCTGGTGCTGACACTGACACTGCTCCTGACACAGGCACTGTTTCTGGTACTGACACTGACACTGCTACTGACACTGCCACTGCTCCTGACGCTGCTTCAGACAATGCAGCTGTCACTGGCACGGCTCATCACACTGCTTCTGACACTGACACTGCTCCTGACACTGCTCCTGACACTGACACTGCACCTGACACTGCTCCTGGCATTGACGCTGGTCCTGACACTGCTCCTGAAACAGACACTGATCCTCACACAGCTCCTGACACTGACACTGCTCCTCACGCTGCTCCTGACACTCACACTGCTGCTGATCCTGACAATGCTCTTGAAACTGCTCCAGACACTGACCCTGATACTGCACCTGACACAACTCCTGAAATAGCTCCTGTAACTGACACAGCTCCTGACACTGCTCCTGACACTGACACTGCTGCTGATCCTGAGAATTCTCCTGACACTGCTCCTGACACTGACACTGACACAGACACTGCTCATGGGACAGCTCCTGTCACTGCTCCTGACACTGACACTGCTCCTGACACTGACACTGCTCCAGACAAAGCTACTGTCACTGACACTGCTCCTGACACTGCTCCTGACACAACTCCTGACACTGACACTGGTCCTCACACTGCTCCTGACACTGACACTGCTCCTCACGCTGGTCCTGACAATGATACTGCCCCTGAGACTGCTCCTGACACTGACGCTGCTCCTGGCACTGCTCCTGGCACTGCTCCTGACACTGACACTGCTCCTGATGCTGACACTGACACTGCTCCTGACACCGACACTGCTCCTGTCACTGCTCCTGACGCTGACACTGCTCCTGACACTGCTCCTGACACTGACACTGCTGCTGATCCTGACAATGCTCATGACAGTGCTCCTGACACTGACGCTGACACTGCTGATGACAGTGACACTGACACTGACACTGTTCCTGTCACTGACACTGCTCCTCAGACTGCTCTTCACACTGACACTGCTCCTGACACTGCTACTGACACAGTCACTGCTGCTGATACTGATAATGCTCCTGAAACTGCTCCTGACACTGACACTGCTCCTGACACAGCTCGTGACACTTCTCTTGACACTGCTCCCAACACTGACACTGCTCCATGAAACTGCTCCTGACACAGCTCCTGAAACTGACCCTGCTCCTGACACTACTCCTGACACTGCTCCAGAAACTGACACTGCTCCTGACACAGCTACTGTCACTGACACTGCTCCTGACACTGCTCCTGACACAACTCCTGACACTGACACTGCTCCTGAACCTGACACTGCTCCTGACACTGCTCCAGACACTGACACTGACACTGCTCCTGACACTGCTCCTGACACTGGCACTGCTCCTGGCACAGCTCCTGCCACTGACACTGCTAATGACACTGCTCCTGACACTGCTCCTGACACTGACACTGCTCATGGCACAGCTCCTGTCACTGCTCCTGACACTGACACTGACACTGCTGCTGATCCTGAGAATTCCCCTGACACTGCTCCTGACACTGACACTGACACGGATACTGACACTGACACTGCTCCTCACACGGCTCCTGACACTGGCACTGCTCCTGGCACTGCTCCTGACACTGGCACTACTCCTGGCACTGCTCCTGACACTGACACTGCTGCTGATCCTGACAAAGGTCCTGACACTGCTACTGACACTGCTCGTGACGTTGCTCCAGACACTGACACTGCTCCTGACACAGCTCGTGACGGTGACACTGCTCCTGCCACTGTTCCTGACACGGCTGCTCACACTGACACTGCTCCTGACAATGGCACTGGTCCTGACACTGCTCCTGACACTGACACTGCTCCTGACACTGCTCCTGACACTGCTCGTGACACAGACACTGCTACTGACAATGCTCCTGACACTGCACCTGAGACTGACGATGCTCCTGACACTGCTCCTGGCACTGCTCCTGATACTGCTCCTGACATTGCTCCTGACACTGACACTGCCCCTGCCACTGTTCCTAACACTGCTGCTGAAACGGACACTGCTCGTGACAAAGCTACTGTCACTGACACTGCTGCTGAAACTGCTCCAGACACAGCTCCTGACACTGACACTGCTCCTGAACCTAACACTGCTCCTGACACTGCTCCAGACACTGACACTGCTCCTCACACTGCTCCTGACACTTCTCCTGACACTGCTCGTGACACTGACACTGCTCCATGATACTGCTCCAGACACAGCTCCTGACACTGACGCTGCTCCTGACACTGCTCCTGGCACTGCTCCAGACACTGACACTGCTCCTGACACTGCTCCTGACACTGCCCCTGACAGTGACACTGCTCATGGCACAGCTCCTGTCACTGATCCTGACACTGACACTGCTCCTGACACTGACACTGCTCCTGACACTGCACCTGACACTGCTCCTGACACTGTCACTGCTGCTACCACTGCTCCTGACACTGACGCTGCTCCTGGCACTGCTCCTGGCACTGCTCCTCACACTGACACTGCTCCTGATGCTGACACTGACACTGCTCCTGACACCGACACTGCTCCTGTCACTGCTCCTGACGCTGGCACTGCTCCTGACACTGCTCCTGACACTGACACTGTTCCTGGCACAGCTCCTGCCACTGACACTGCTCCTGATACTGCTCCTGACACTGCTCCTGACACTGACACTGCTCATGGCACAGCTCCTGTCACTGCTCCTGACACTGACACTGCTCCTGACACTGACACTGCTCCTGACACTGCACCTGACACTGCTCCTGACACTGTCACTGCTCCTGAACCTGACATTGCTCCTGACACTGCTCCAGACACTGACACTGACACTGCTCCTGAAACTACTTCTGACACAGCTCCTGACGATGACACTGCTCCAGACACTGCTTCTGACACTGACACTGCTCATGGCACAGCTCCTGTCACTGCTCCTGACACTGACACTGCTCCTGACACTGACACTGCTCCTGACACTGCACCTGAGACTGCTCCTGACACTGACGCTGCTGCTGATCCTGACAATGCTCCTGACAGTGCTCCTGACACTGACGCTGACACTGCTGATGACAGTGACACTGACACTGACACTGCTCCTGTCACTGACACTGCTCCTCAGAGTGCTCTTCACACTGACACTGCTCCTGACACTGCTACTGACACAGACACTGCTGCTGATACTGATAATGCTCCTGAAACTGCTCCTGACACTGACACTGCTCCTGACACAGCTCGTGACACTTCTCCTGACACTTCTCCCTACACTGACACTGCTCCATGACACTGCTCCTGACACAGCTCCTGAAACTGACCCTGCTCCTGACACTGCTCCTGACACTGCTCCAGACACTGACACTGCTCCTGACACAGCTACTGTCACTGACACTGCTCCTGACACTGCTCCTGACACAACTCCTGACACTGCTCCTGACACTGCTCCAGACACTGACACTGACACTGCTCCTGAAACTACTTCTGACACAGCTCCTGACGATGACACTGCTCCTGACACTGCTTCTGACACTGACACTGCTCCTGACACAGCTCCTGACACAGACACTGCTGCTGATACTGACAATGCTCCTGACACTGCTTCTGACACTGCTTCTGACACTGCTCCTGAAACTGACACTGCTCCATGACACTGCTCCAGACACAGCTCCTGACACTGACCCTGCTCCTGACACTGCTCCTGACACTGCTCCTGACACTGCTCGTGACACAGACACTGCTACTGACAATGCTCCTGACACTGCACCTGAGACTGACGATGCTCCTGACACTGCTCCTGGCACTGCTCCTGACACTGCTCCTGACATTGCTCCTGACACTGACACTGCCCCTGCCACTGTTCCTGACACTGCTGCTGAAACGGACACTGCTCGTGACAAAGCTACTGTCACTGACACTGCTCCTGAAACTGCTCCAGACACAGCTCCTGACACTGACACTGCTCCTGAACCTAACACTGCTCCTGACACTGCTCGTGACACTGACACTGCTCCATGACACTGCTCCAGACACAGCTCCTGACACTGACCCTGCCCCTGACACTGCTCCTGACACTGCTCCAGACACTGACACTGCTCCAGACACAGCTACTGTCACTGACACTGCTCCTGACACTGCTCCTGACACTGACACTGATCCTCACACTGCTCCTGACACTGACGCTGCTCCTCACGCTGGTCCTGACAATGATACTGCCCCTGAGACAGCTCCTGACACTGACGCTGCTCCTGGCACTGCTCCTGGCACTGCTCCTGACACTGACACTGCTCCTGACACAGCTCCTGACACTGACACTGCTCCTGACACTGACACTACACCTCAAACTGCTCCTGACACTCCTCCTGACACTGACACTGCTCCTGGCACTGCTCCTGACACTGACGCTGCTCCTGATGCTGACACTGACACTGCTCCTGGCACTTCTCCTGGCGCTGCTCCTGACACTGCTCCTGACACAGGCACTGCACCTGGTACTGACACTGACACTGCTCCTGACACAGGCACTGTTTCTGGTACTGACACTGACACTGCCACTGCCACTGCCACTGCTCCTGACGCTGCTCCAGTCACTGCAACTGACACTGGCTCGGCTCCTCACGCTGCTCCTGACACTGCTCCTGACACTGACACTGCACCTGACACTGCTCCTGGCACTGCCACTGGTCCTGACACTGCTCCTGAAACTGACACTGGTCCTCACACTGCTCCTGACACTGACACTGCTCCTCACGCTGGTCCTGACAATGATACTGCCCCTGAGACTGCTCCTGACACTGACGCTGCTCCTGGCACTGCTCCTGGCATTGACACTGCTCCTGATGCTGACACTGACACCGCTCCTGATGCTGACACTGACACTGCTCCTGACACCGACACTGCTCCTGTCACTGCTCCTGACGCTGACACTGCTCCTGACACAGCTCCTGACACTGACACTGCTCCTGACACTGACACTACACCTCAAACTGCTCCTGACACTCCTCCTGACACTGACACTGCTCCTGGCACTGCTCCTGACACTGACGCTGCTCCTGATGCTGACACTGACACTGCTCATGGCACAGCTCCTGTCACTGCTCCTGACACTGACACTGCTCCTGACACTGACACAGCTCCTGACACTGCACCTGACACTGCTCCTGACACTGTCACTGCTGCTACCACTGCTCCTGACACTGACGCTGCTGGTGATCCTGACAATGCTCCTGACAGTGCTCCTGACACTGACGCTGACACTGCTGATGACAGTGACACTGACACTGACACTGCTCCTGTCACTGACACTGCTCCTCAGACTGCTCTTCACACTGACTCTGCTCCTGACACTGCTACTGACACGGCTCCTGACACTTCTCCTGACACTGCTCGTGACACTGACACTGCTCCATGACACTGCTCCAGACACAGCTCCTGACACTGACGCTGCTCCTGACACTGCTCCTGACACTGACACTGCTGCTGATCCTGAGAATTCCCCTGACACTGCTCCTGACACTGACACTGCTCCTGACACTGACACTGACACGGATCCTGACACTGACACTGCTCCTCACACTGCTCCTGACACTGGCACTGCTCCTGGCACTGCTCCTGACACTGACACTGCTGCTGATACTGACAAAGGTCCTGACACTGCTACTGACACTGCTCGTGGCGTTGCTCCAGACACTGACACTGCCCCTGACACAGCTCGTGACGGTGATACTGCTCCTGCCACTGTTCCTGACATGGCTGCTCACACTGACACTGCTCCTGACAATGGCACTGGTCCTGACACTGCTCCTGACACTGACACTGCTCCTGACACTGCTCCTGACACTGCTCGTGACACAGACACTGCTACTGACAATGCTCCTGACACTGCACCTGAGACTGACCATGCTCCTGACACTGCTCCTGGCACTGCTCCTGACACTGCTCCTGACATTGCTCCTGACACTGACACTGCCCCTGCCACTGTTCCTAACACTGCTGCTGAAACGGACACTGCTCGTGACAAAGCTACTGTCACTGACACTGCTCCTGACACTGCTCCAGACACTGGCACTGACACTGCTCCTGAAACTACTTCTGACACAGCTCCTGACGATGACACTGCTCCTGACATTGCTTCTGACACTGACACTGCCCCTGCCACTGTTCCTAACACTGCTGCTGAAACGGACACTGCTCGTGACAAAGCTACTGTCACTGACACTGCTCCTGAAACTGCTTCAGACACAGCTCCTGACACTGACACTGCTCCTGAACCTAAAACTGCTCCTGACACTGCTCCAGACACTGACACTGCTCCTCACACTGCTGCTGACACAGACACTGCTGCTGATCCTGCCAGTGCTGCTGACACGGTTCCTGAGACTGACACTGCTCCTGACACTGCTCCTGACACGGCTCCTGACACTTCTCCTGACACTGCTCGTGACACTGACACTGCTCCATGACACTGCTCCAGACACAGCTCCTGACACTGACGCTGCTCCTGACACTGCTCCTGGCACTGCTCCAGACACTGACACTGCTCCTGACACTGCTCCTGACACTGCCCCTGACAGTGACACTGCTCATGGCACAGCTCCTGTCACTGATCCTGACACTGACACTGCTCCTGACACTGACACTGCTCCTGTCACTGCACCTGACACTGCTCCTGACACTGTCACTGCTGCTACCACTGCTCCTGACACTGACGCTGCTGCTGATCCTGACAATGCTCCTGACAGTGCTCCTGACACTGACGCTGACACTGCTGATGACAGTGACACTGACACTGACACTGTTCCTGTCACTGACACTGCTCCTCAGACTGCTATTCACACTGACACTGCTCCTGACACTGCTACTGACACAGACACTGCTGCTGATACTGATAACGCTCCTGAAACTGCTCCTGACACTGACACTGCTCCTGACACTGCTCGTGACACTTCTCCTGACACTGCTCCCTACACTGACACTGCTCCATGACACTGCTCCTGACACAGCTCCTGAAACTGACCCTGCTTCTGACACTGCTCCTGACACTGCTCCAGACACTGACACTGCTCCTGACACAGCTACTGTCACTGAGACTGCTCCTGACACTGCTCCTGACACAACTCCTGACACTGACACTGCTCCTGATGCTGACACTGACACTGCTCCTGGCACCGACACTGCTCCTGCCACTGCTCCTGTCACTGCTCCTGACACTGCTCCTGACACTGACACTGACACGGATCCTGACACTGACACTGCTCCTGACGCTGCTTCAGACAATGCAACTGACACTGGCACGGCTCCTCACACTGCTCCTGACACTGACACTGCTCCTGACACTGCTCCTGACACTGACGCTGCTCCTGATGCTGACACTGACACTGCTCCTGTCACTGCTCCTGACGCTGCTCCTGACACTGCTCCTGACACAGGCACTGCACCTGATACTGACACTGACACTGCTCCTGACACAGGCACTGTTTCTGGTACTGACGCTGACACTGCTACTGACACTGCCACTGCTCCTGACGCTGCTCCAGACACTGCAACTGTCTCTGGCACGGCTCCTCACACTGCTCCTGACACTGATGCTGACACTGCTCATGACTGTGACACTGACACTGACACTGCTCCCGTCACAGACACTGACACTGATCCTGACACTGACACTGCTCCTGTGTCTAACACTTGTCCTGAGACTGCTTCTGACACTGGCTGGTCCTGACACTGCTCCTGACATTGCTCCTGACATTGCCGCTGGTCCTGACACTGACACTGCTCCTCACGCTGGTCCTGACAATGATACTGCCCCTGAGACTGCTCCTGACACTGACGCTGCTCCTGGCACTGCTCCTGGCACTGCTCCTGACACTGACACTGCTCCTGATGCTGACACTGACACTGCTCCTGACACCGACACTGCTCCTGTCACTGCTCCTGACGCTGACACTGCTCCTGACACTGCTCCTGACACTGACACTGCTGCTGATCCTGACAATGCTCATGACAGTGCTCCTGACACTGACGCTGACACTGCTGATGACAGTGACACTGACACTGACACTGCTCCTGTCACTGACACTGCTCCTCAGACTGCTCTTCACACTGACACTGCTCCTGACACTGCTACTGACACAGACACTGCTGCTGATACTGATAATGCTCCTGAAACTGCTCCTGACACTGACACTGCTCCTGACACAGCTCGTGACACTTCTCCTGACACTGCTCCCTACACTGACACTGCTCCATGACACTGCTCCTGACACAGCTCCTGAAACTGACCCTGCTCCTGACACTGCTCCTGACACTGCTCCAGACACTGACACTGCTCCTGACACAGCTACTGTCACTGACACTGCTCCTGACACTGCTCCTGACACAACTCCTGACACTGACACTGCTCCTGAACCTGACACTGCTCCTGACACTGCTCCAGACACTGACACTGACACTGCTCCTGAAACTACTACTGACACAGCTCCTGACGATGACACTGCTTCTGACACTGCTCCTGACACAGCTCCTGACTCTGACACTGACACTGCTCCTGACACTGACACTGACACTGCTCATGACAGTGACTCTGACACTGACACTGCTCCCGGCACAGAGCCTGAGACTGATCCTGACACTGACACTGCTCCTGTAACTGACACTTGTCCTGAGACTGCTTCTGACACTGGCACTGGTCCTGACACTGCTCCTTACATTGGCGCTGGTCCTGACTCTGCTCCTGACACTGACACTGCTCCTGACACTGCTCCTGACACAGACACTGCTGCTGATACTGACAATGCTCCTGACACTGCTTCTGACACTGCTCCTGAAACTGACACTGATCCTGATACTGACACTCTCACTGCTACTGACACTGCTCCTGACACTCACACTGCTGCTGATCCTGACAATGCTCTTAACACTGCTCCAGACACTGACACTGATACTGCACCTGACAAAACTCCTGAAATAGCTCCTGTAACTGACACTGCTCCTGACACTGCTCCTGACACTGACACTGCTGCTGATCCTGAGAATTCCCCTGACACTGCTCCTGACACTGACACTGACACGGATCATGACACTGACACTGCTCCTCACACTGCTCCTTACACTGGCACTGCTCCTGGCACTGCTCCTGACACTGGCACTACTCCTGACACAGCTCGTGACGGTGACACTGCTCCTGCCACTGTTCCTGACACGGCTGCTCACACTGACACTGCTCCTGACAATGGCACTGGTCCTGAAACTGCTCCTGACACTGCTCCTGACACTGCTCGTGACACAGACACTGCTACTGACAATGCTCCTGACACTGCACCTGAGACTGACGATGCTCCTGACACTGCTCCTGGCACTGCTTCTGACACTGCTCCTGACACTGCTCCTGACACTGACACTGCCCCTGCCACTGTTCCTAACACTGCTGCTGAAACGGACACTGCTCGTGACAAAGCTACTTTCACTGACACTGCTCCTGAATCTGCTCCAGACACAGCTCCTGACACTGACAATGCTCCTGAACCTAACACTGCTCCTGAGACTGCTCCAGACACTGACACTGCTCCTCACACTGCTCCTGACACAGACACTGCTGCTGATCCTGTCAGTGCTGCTGACACGGCTCCTGAGACTTCTCCTGACACTGCTCGTGACACTGACACTGCTCCATGACACTGCTCCTGACACAGCTCCTGACACTGACCCTGCTCCTGACACTGCTCCTGACACTGGCACTGCTCCTGGCACAGCTCCTGCCACTGACACTGCTCCTGACACTGCTCCTGACACTTCTCCTGACACTGACACTGCTCCTGACACTGCACCTGACACTGCTCCTGACACTGTCACTGCTGCTACCACTGCTCCTGACACTGACGCTGCTGCTGATCCTGACAATGCTCCTGACAGTGCTCCTGACACTGACGCTGACACTGCTGATGACAGTGACACTGACACTGACACTGTTCCTGTCACTGACACTGCTCCTCAGACTGCTCTTCACACTGACACTGCTCCTGACACTGCTACTGACACAGACACTGCTGCTGATACTGATAACGCTCCTGAAACTGCTCCTGACACTGACACTGCTCCTGACACAGCTCGTGACACTTCTCCTGACACTGCTCCCTACACTGACACTGCTCCATGACACTGCTCCTGACACAGCTCCTGAAGCTGACCCTGCTTCTGACACTGCTCCTGACACAGCTCCAGACTCTGACACTGCTCCTGACACAGCTACTGTCACTGAGACTGCTCCTGACACTGCTCCTGACACAACTCCTGACACTGACACTGCTCCTGATGCTGACACTGACACTGCTCCTGGCACCGACACTGCTCCTGCCACTGCTCCTGTCACTGCTCCTGACACTGCTCCTGACACTGACACTGACACGGATCCTGACACTGCCACTGCTCCTGACGCTGCTCCAGACACTGCAACTGTCTCTGGCACGGCTCCTCACACTGCTCCTGACACTGATGCTGACACTGCTCATGACTGTGACACTGACACTGACACTGCTCCCGTCACAGACACTGACACTGATCCTGACACTGACACTGCTCCTGTGTCTAACACTTGTCCTGAGACTGCTTCTGACACTGGCTGGTCCTGACACTGCTCCTGACATTGCTCCTGACATTGCCGCTGGTCCTGACACAGACACTGCACCTGGTACTGACACTGACACAGCTCCTGACACTGTCACTGCTCCTGACGCTGCTCCAGACTCTGCAACTGACACTGGCACTGCCCCCGTCACTGATCCTTACACTGACCCTGCTCCTGACACAGCTTCTGACACTGACACTGCTCCTGACACTGCTCCTGACACAGACACTGCTACTGATACTGACAATGCTCCTGACGCTGCTCCTGGCACAGACATGGCTCCGAACGAAGCTCCTGACACTGACACTGCTCCTGTCACTGACACTGGTCCTGACACAGCTTCTGACACTGGCACTGGTCCTGACACTGCTCCTGACCCTGACACTCCTCCTGAAACAGCTCCTGACACTGCTCCTGACACTGACACTGCTCCTGGCACTGCTCCTGACACTGACGCTGCTCCTGACGCTGACACTGACACTGCTCCTGGCACTGCTACTGACGCTGCTCCTGACACTGCTCCTGGTGCTGACACTGACACTGCTCCTGACACAGGCACTGTTTCTGGTACTGACACTGACACTGCTACTGACACTGCCACTGCTCCTGACGCTGCTTCAGACAATGCAGCTGTCACTGGCACGGCTCATCACACTGCTTCTGACACTGACACTGCTCCTGACACTGCTCCTGACACTGACACTGCACCTGACACTGCTCCTGGCATTGACGCTGGTCCTGACACTGCTCCTGAAACAGACACTGATCCTCACACAGCTCCTGACACTGACACTGCTCCTCACGCTGCTCCTGACACTCACACTGCTGCTGATCCTGACAATGCTCTTGAAACTGCTCCAGACACTGACCCTGATACTGCACCTGACACAACTCCTGAAATAGCTCCTGTAACTGACACAGCTCCTGACACTGCTCCTGACACTGACACTGCTGCTGATCCTGAGAATTCTCCTGACACTGCTCCTGACACTGACACTGACACAGACACTGCTCATGGGACAGCTCCTGTCACTGCTCCTGACACTGACACTGCTCCTGACACTGACACTGCTCCAGACAAAGCTACTGTCACTGACACTGCTCCTGACACTGCTCCTGACACAACTCCTGACACTGACACTGGTCCTCACACTGCTCCTGACACTGACACTGCTCCTCACGCTGGTCCTGACAATGATACTGCCCCTGAGACTGCTCCTGACACTGACGCTGCTCCTGGCACTGCTCCTGGCACTGCTCCTGACACTGACACTGCTCCTGATGCTGACACTGACACTGCTCCTGACACCGACACTGCTCCTGTCACTGCTCCTGACGCTGACACTGCTCCTGACACTGCTCCTGACACTGACACTGCTGCTGATCCTGACAATGCTCATGACAGTGCTCCTGACACTGACGCTGACACTGCTGATGACAGTGACACTGACACTGACGCTGCTCCTGTCACTGACACTGCTCCTCAGACTGCTCTTCACACTGACACTGCTCCTGACACTGCAACAGACACTGCTCTAGACACTGACACTGCTCCTGACACAGCTACTGTCACTGACACTGCTCCTGACACTGCTCCTGACACAACTCCTGACACTGACACTGCTCCTCAGACTGCTCTTCACACTGACACTGCTCCTGACACTCCTACTGACACAGTCACTGCTGCTGATACTGATAATGCTCCTGAAACTGCTCCTGACACTGACACTGCTCCTGACACAGCTCGTGACACTTCTCTTGACACTGCTCCCAACACTGACACTGCTCCATGAAACTGCTCCTGACACAGCTCCTGAAACTGACCCTGCTCCTGACACTACTCCTGACACTGCTCCAGAAACTGACACTGCTCCTGACACAGCTACTGTCACTGACACTGCTCCTGACACTGCTCCTGACACAACTCCTGACACTGACACTGCTCCTGAACCTGACACTGCTCCTGACACTGCTCCAGACACTGACACTGACACTGCTCCTGACACTGCTCCTGACACTGGCACTGCTCCTGGCACAGCTCCTGCCACTGACACTGCTAATGACACTGCTCCTGACACTGCTCCTGACACTGACACTGCTCATGGCACAGCTCCTGTCACTGCTCCTGACACTGACACTGACACTGCTGCTGATCCTGAGAATTCCCCTGACACTGCTCCTGACACTGACACTGACACGGATACTGACACTGACACTGCTCCTCACACTGCTCCTGACACTGGCACTGCTCCTGGCACTGCTCCTGACACTGGCACTACTCCTGGCACTGCTCCTGACACTGACACTGCTGCTGATCCTGACAAAGGTCCTGACACTGCTACTGACACTGCTCGTGACGTTGCTCCAGACACTGACACTGCTCCTGACACAGCTCGTGACGGTGACACTGCTCCTGCCACTGTTCCTGACACGGCTGCTCACACTGACACTGCTCCTGACAATGGCACTGGTCCTGACACTGCTCCTGACACTGACACTGCTCCTGACACTGCTCCTGACACTGCTCGTGACACAGACACTGCTACTGACAATGCTCCTGACACTGCACCTGAGACTGACGATGCTCCTGACACTGCTCCTGGCACTGCTCCTGATACTGCTCCTGACATTGCTCCTGACACTGACACTGCCCCTGCCACTGTTCCTAACACTGCTGCTGAAACGGACACTGCTCGTGACAAAGCTACTGTCACTGACACTGCTGCTGAAACTGCTCCAGACACAGCTCCTGACACTGACACTGCTCCTGAACCTAACACTGCTCCTGACACTGCTCCAGACACTGACACTGCTCCTCACACTGCTCCTGACACTTCTCCTGACACTGCTCGTGACACTGACACTGCTCCATGATACTGCTCCAGACACAGCTCCTGACACTGACGCTGCTCCTGACACTGCTCCTGGCACTGCTCCAGACACTGACACTGCTCCTGACACTGCTCCTGACACTGCCCCTGACAGTGACACTGCTCATGGCACAGCTCCTGTCACTGATCCTGACACTGACACTGCTCCTGACACTGACACTGCTCCTGACACTGCACCTGACACTGCTCCTGACACTGTCACTGCTGCTACCACTGCTCCTGACACTGACGCTGCTGCTGATCCTGACAATGCTCCTGACAGTGCTCCTGACACTGACGCTGACACTGCTGATGACAGTGACACTGACACTGACACTGTTCCTGTCACTGACACTGCTCCTCAGACTGCTCTTCACACTGACACTGCTCCTGACGCTGCTACTGACACAGACACTGCTGCTGATACTGATAACGCTCCTGAAACTGCTCCTGACACTGACACTGCTCCTGACACAGCTCGTGACACTTCTCCTGACACTGCTCCCTACACTGACACTGCTCCATGACACTGCTCCTGACACAGCTCCTGAAACTGACCCTGCTTCTGACACTGCTCCTGACACAGCTCCAGACACCGACACTGCTCCTGACACAGCTACTGTCACTGAGACTGCTCCTGACACTGCTCCTGACACAACTCCTGACACTGACACTGCTCCTGAGACTGCTCCAGACACTGACACTGCTCCTCACACTGCTCCTGACACAGACACTGCTGCTGATCCTGTCAGTGCTGCTGACACGGCTCCTGAGACTTCTCCTGGCACTGCTCCAGACACTGACACTGCTCCTGACACTGCTCCTGACACTGCCCCTGACAGTGACACTGCTCATGGCACAGCTCCTGTCACTGATCCTGACACTGACACTGCTCCTGACACTGACACTGCTCCTGACACTGCACCTGACACTGCTCCTGACACTGTCACTGCTGCTAACACTGCTCCTGACACTGACGCTGCTGCTGATCCTGACAATGCTCCTGACAGTGCTCCTGACACTGACGCTGACACTGCTGATGACAGTGACACTGACACTGACACTGTTCCTGTCACTGACACTGCTCCTCAGACTGCTCTTCACACTGACACTGCTCCTGACACTGCTACTGACACAGACACTGCTGCTGATACTGATAACGCTCCTGAAACTGCTCCTGACACTGACACTGCTCCTGACACAGCTCGTGACACTTCTCCTGACACTGCTCCCTACACTGACACTGCTCCATGACACTGCTCCTGACACAGCTCCTGAAGCTGACCCTGCTTCTGACACTGCTCCTGACACTGCTCCAGAAACTGACACTGCTCCTGACACAGCTACTGTCACTGACACTGCTCCTGACACTGCTCCTGACACAACTCCTGACACTGACACTGCTCCTGAACCTGACACTGCTCCTGACACTGCTCCAGACACTGACACTGACACTGCTCCTGAAACTACTTCTGACACAACTCCTGACGATGACACTGCTTCTGACACTGCTTTTGACACTGACACTGCTCCTGACACAGCTCCTGACACAGCTCCTGACACTGACACTGACACTGCTCCTGACACTGACACTGACACTGCTCATGACAGTGACTCTGACACTGACACTGCTCCCGGCACAGAGACTGAGACTGATCCTGACACTGACACTGCTCCTGTAACTGACACTTGTCCTGAGACTGCTTCTGACACTGGCACTGGTCCTGACACTGCTCCTTACATTGGCGCTGGTCCTGACTCTGCTCCTGACACTGACACTGGTCCCGACACAGACACTGCTGCTGATGCTGACAATGCTCCTGACACTGCTCCTGACACAGACACTGCTCCGAACAATGCTTCTGACACTGACACTGCTCCTGTCACTGGCACTGGTCCTGACACTGCTTCTGACACTGGCGCTGGTCCTGACACTGCTCCTGACACTCACGCTGCTCCTGACACTGACACTGACACTGCTCCTGACACTGCTCCAGACACTGACACTGCTCCTGAGACAGCTCGTGACACTGACACTGCTCCTGCCACTGTTCCTGACACTGCTGCTCACACTGACACTGTTCCTGACACTGGCACTGGTCCTGACAATGCTCCTGACACTGACACTGACACTGCTCCTGAAACTACTTCTGACACAACTCCTGACGATGACACTGCTTCTGACACTGCTTTTGACACTGACACTGCTCCTGACACAGCTCCTGACACAGCTCCTGACACTGACACTGACACTGCTCCTGACACTGACACTGACACTGCTCATGACAGTGACTCTGACACTGACACTGCTCCCGGCACAGAGACTGAGACTGATCCTGACACTGACACTGCTCCTGTAACTGACACTTGTCCTGAGACTGCTTCTGACACTGGCACTGGTCCTGACACTGCTCCTTACATTGGCGCTGGTCCTGACTCTGCTCCTGACACTGACACTGGTCCCGACACAGACACTGCTGCTGATGCTGACAATGCTCCTGACACTGCTCCTGACAGAGACACTGCTCCGAACAATGCTTCTGACACTGACACTGCTCCTGTCACTGGCACTGGTCCTGACACTGCTTCTGACACTGGCGCTGGTCCTGACACTGCTCCTGATACTCACGCTGCTCCTGACACTGACACTGACACTGCTCCTGACACTGCTCCAGACACTGACACTGCTCCTGAGACAGCTCGTGACACTGACACTGCTCCTGCCACTGTTCCTGACACTGCTGCTCACACTGACACTGTTCCTGACACTGGCACTGGTCCTGACAATGCTCCTGACACTGACACTGCTCCTCGAACAGCTCCTGACACTGCTGCTGACACTGACACAGCTGCTGATCCTGACACTGCTCCTGACACTGCTCCTGACACTGATACTGCTCCTGCCACTGCTCCTGACACTGCTCCTGACACTGCTCCTGACACTGACACTGCTCCTGACACTGCTCCTGACACTGCTCCTGACACTGGCACTGCTCCTGACACTGCTCCTGACAGTGACACTGCTCCTGACACTGCTCCTGACACTGACACTGCTGCTGATCCTGACGCTGATACTGCTCCTGCGTCTGACACTTGTCCTGACACTGCTCCTGACACTGCTCGCGACATTGCTCCAGACACTGACACTGCTCCTGACACAGCTCGTGACACTGCTGCTGACACTGACACTGCTTGTGGAACTGCTCCTGAAACTGACACTGCTCCTCGCACAGCTCCTGACACTGGCACTGCTCTTGGCACTGCTCCTGACACTGACACTGCTCCTGACACTGATACTGCTGCTGATCTTGACAAAGCTCCTGACACTGCTACTGACACTGCTCGTGACGTTGCTCCAGACACTGACACTGCTCCTGACACAGCTCGTGACGGTGACACTGCTCCTGCCACTGTTCCTGACACGGCTGCTCACACTGACACTGCTCCTGACACTGGCACTGGTCCTGACACTGCTCCTGACACTGACACTGCTCCTGACACTGCTCCTGACACTGACACTGGTCCCCACACTGCTCCTGACACTGACACTGCTCCTCACGCTGGTCCTGACAATGACACTGCCCCTGAGAGTGCTCCTGACACTGACGCTGCTGCTGGCACTGCTCCTGGCACTGCTCCTGACACTGACACTGCTCCTGATGCTCACACTGACACAACTACTGACACTGACACTGCTCCTGAACCTGACACTGCTCCTGACACTGCTCCAGACACTGACACTGACACTGCTCCTGAAACTACTTCTGACACAGCTCCTGACGATGACACTGCTCCTGACACTGCTTCTGACACTGACACTGCTCCTGACACAGTTCCTGACACAGCTCCTGACACTCACACTGACACTGCTCCTGACACTGCCACTGCTCCTGACGCTGGTCCTGACAATGACACTGCCCCTGAGAGTGCTCCTGACACTGACGCTGCTGCTGGCACTGCTCCTGGCACTGCTCCTCACACTGACACTGCTCCTGATGCTGACACTGACACTGCTCCTGACACTGACACTGCTCCTGACACTGTCACTGCTCCTGGTACTGACACTGACACTGCTCCTGACACAGGCACTGTTTCTGGTACTGACACTGACACTGCTACTGACACTGCCACTGCTCCTGACGCTGCTTCAGACAATGCAACTGACACTGGCACGGCTCCTCACACTGCTCGTGACACTGAAACAGCTCCTGACACTGCTCCTGACACTGCCACTGCTCCTGACGCTGGTCCTGACAATGACACTGCCCCTGAGAGTGCTCCTGACACTGACGCTGCTGCTGGCACTGCTCCTGTCACTGCTCCTGACACTGACACTGCTCCTGACACTGACACTGCTCCTGACACTGCACCTGACACTGCTCCTGACACTGTCACTGCTCCTGGTACTGACACTGACACTGCTCCTGACACAGGCACTGTTTCTGGTACTGACACTGACACTGCTACTGACACTGCCACTGCTCCTGACGCTGCTTCAGACAATGCAACTGACACTGGCACGGCTCCTCACACTGCTCGTGACACTGAAACAGCTCCTGACACTGCTCCTGACACTGACACTGCACCTGACACTGCTCCTGGCATTGACATTGGTCCTGACACTTCTCCTGAAACAGACACTGATCCTCACCCAGCTCCTGACACTGACACTGCTCCTCACGCTGCATCTGGCACTCACACTGCTGCTGATCCTGACAATGCTCTTGACACTGCTCCAGACACTGACACTGATACTGCACCTGACACAACTCCTGAAATAGCTCCTGTAACTGACACAGCTCCTGACACTGGTCCTGACACTGACACTGCTCCTGACACAGCTCGTGACACTGCTCCTGACACAGGCACTGCACCTGATACTGACACTGACACTGCTCCTGACACAGGCACTGTTTCTGGTACTGACGCTGACACTGCTACTGACACTGCCACTGCTCCTGACGCTGCTCCAGACACTGCAACTGTCTCTGGCACGGCTCCTCACACTGCTCCTGACACTGATCCTGACACTGCTCATGACTGTGACACTGACACTGACACTGCTCCCGTCACAGACACTGACACTGATCCTGACACTGACACTGCTCCTGTGTCTAACACTTGTCCTGAGACTGCTTCTGACACTGGCTGGTCCTGACACTGCTCCTGACATTGCTCCTGACATTGCCGCTGGTCCTGACACAGACACTGCACCTGGTACTGACACTGACACAGCTCCTGACACTGTCACTGCTCCTGACGCTGCTCCAGACTCTGCAACTGACACTGGCACTGCCCCCGTCACTGATTCTGACACTGACCCTGCTCCTGACACAGCTTCTGACACTGACACTGCTCCTGACACTGCTCCTGACACAGACACTGCTACTGATACTGACAATGCTCCTGACGCTGCTCCTGGCACAGACATGGCTCCGAACGATGCTCCTGACACTGACACTGCTCCTGTCACTGACACTGGTCCTGACACAGCTTCTGACACTGGCACTGGTCCTGACACTGCTCCTGATCCTGACACTCCTCCTGAAACAGCTCCTGACACTGCTCCTGACACTGACACTGCTCCTGGCACTGCTCCTGACACTGACGCTGCCCCTGATGCTGACACTGACACTGCTCCTGGCACTGCTACTGACGCTGCTCCTGACACTGCTCCTGGTGCTGACACTGACACTGCTCCTGACACAGGCACTGTTTCTGGTACTGACACTGACACTGCTACTGACACTGCCACTGCTCCTGACGCTGCTTCAGACAATGCAGCTGTCACTGGCACGGCTCCTCACACTGCTTCTGACACTGACACTGCTCCTGACACTGCTCCTGACACTGACACTGCACCTGACACTGCTCCTGGCATTGACGCTGGTCCTGACACTGCTCCTGAAACAGACACTGATCCTCACACAGCTCCTGACACTGACACTGCTCCTCACGCTGCTCCTGACACTCACACTGCTGCTGATCCTGACAATGCTCTTGACACTGCTCCAGACACTGACCCTGATACTGCACCTGACACAACTCCTGAAATAGCTCCTGTAACTGACACAGCTCCTGACACTGCTCCTGACACTGACACTGCTGCTGATCCTGAGAATTCTCCTGACACTGCTCCTGACACTGACACTGACACAGACACTGCTCATGGGACAGCTCCTGTCACTGCTCCTGACACTGACACTGCTCCTGACACTGACACTGCTCCAGACAAAGCTACTGTCACTGACACTGCTCCTGACACTGCTCCTGACACAACTCCTGACACTGACACTGGTCCTCACACTGCTCCTGACACTGACACTAATCCTCACGCTGGTCCTGACAATGATACTGCCCCTGAGACTGCTCCTGACACTGACGCTGCTCCTGGCACTGCTCCTGGCACTGCTCCTGACACTGACACTGCTCCTGATGCTGACACTGACACTGCTCCTGACACCGACACTGCTCCTGTCACTGCTCCTGACGCTGACACTGCTCCTGACACTGCTCCTGACACTGACACTGCTGCTGATCCTGACAATGCTCATGACAGTGCTCCTGACACTGACGCTGACACTGCTGATGACAGTGACACTGACACTGACACTGCTCCTGTCACTGACACTGCTCCACAGACTGCTCTTCACACTGACACTGCTCCTGACACTGCAACTGACACTGCTCCAGACACTGACACTGCTCCTGACACAGCTACTGTCACTGACACTGCTCCTGACACTGCTCCTGACACAACTCCTGACACTGACACTGCTCCTCAGACTGCTCTTCACACTGACACTGCTCCTGACACTGCTACTGACACAGTCACTGCTGCTGATACTGATAATGCTCCTGAAACTGCTCCTGACACTGACACTGCTCCTGACACAGCTCGTGACACTTCTCTTGACACTGCTCCCAACACTGACACTGCTCCATGAAACTGCTCCTGACACAGCTCCTGAAACTGACCCTGCTCCTGACACTGCTCCTGACACTGCTCCAGACACTGACACTGCTCCTGACACAGCTACTGTCACTGACACTGCTCCTGACACTGCTCCTGACACAACTCCTGACACTGCTCCTGACACTGCTCCAGACACTGACACTGACACTGCTCCTGAAACTACTTCTGACACAGCTCCTGACGATGACACTGCTCCTGACACTGCTTCTGACACTGACACTGCTCCTGACACAGCTCCTGACACAGACACTGCTGCTGATACTGACAATGCTCCTGACACTGCTTCTGACACTGCTTCTGACACTGCTCCTGAAACTGACACTGCTCCATGACACTGCTCCAGACACAGCTCCTGACACTGACCCTGCTCCTGACACTGCTCCTGACACTGCTCCTGACACTGCTCGTGACACAGACACTGCTACTGACAATGCTCCTGACACTGCACCTGAGACGGACGATGCTCCTGACACTGCTCCTGGCACTGCTCCTGACACTGCTCCTGACATTGCTCCTGACACTGACACTGCCCCTGCCACTGTTCCTGACACTGCTGCTGAAACGGACACTGCTCGTGACAAAGCTACTGTCACTGACACTGCTCCTGAAACTGCTCCAGACACAGCTCCTGACACTGACACTGCTCCTGAACCTAACACTGCTCCTGACACTGCTCGTGACACTGACACTGCTCCATGACACTGCTCCAGACACAGCTCCTGACACTGACCCTGCCCCTGACACTGCTCCTGACACTGCTCCAGACACTGACACTGCTCCAGACACAGCTACTGTCACTGACACTGCTCCTGACACTGCTCCTGACACTGACACTGATCCTCACACTGCTCCTGACACTGACGCTGCTCCTCACGCTGGTCCTGACAATGATACTGCCCCTGAGACAGCTCCTGACACTGACGCTGCTCCTGGCACTGCTCCTGGCACTGCTCCTGACACTGACACTGCTCCTGACACAGCTCCTGACACTGACACTGCTCCTGACACTGACACTACACCTCAAACTGCTCCTGACACTCCTCCTGACACTGACACTGCTCCTGGCACTGCTCCTGACACTGACGCTGCTCCTGATGCTGACACTGACACTGCTCCTGGCACTTCTCCTGGCGCTGCTCCTGACACTGCTCCTGACACAGGCACTGCACCTGGTACTGACACTGACACTGCTCCTGACACAGGCACTGTTTCTGGTACTGACACTGACACTGCCACTGCCACTGCCACTGCTCCTGACGCTGCTCCAGTCACTGCAACTGACACTGGCTCGGCTCCTCACGCTGCTCCTGACACTGCTCCTGACACTGACACTGCACCTGACACTGCTCCTGGCACTGCCACTGGTCCTGACACTGCTCCTGAAACTGACACTGGTCCTCACACTGCTCCTGACACTGACACTGCTCCTCACGCTGGTCCTGACAATGATACTGCCCCTGAGACTGCTCCTGACACTGACGCTGCTCCTGGCACTGCTCCTGGCATTGACACTGCTCCTGATGCTGACACTGACACCGCTCCTGATGCTGACACTGACACTGCTCCTGACACCGACACTGCTCCTGTCACTGCTCCTGACGCTGACACTGCTCCTGACACAGCTCCTGACACTGACACTGCTCCTGACACTGACACTACACCTCAAACTGCTCCTGACACTCCTCCTGACACTGACACTGCTCCTGGCACTGCTCCTGACACTGACGCTGCTCCTGATGCTGACACTGACACTGCTCATGGCACAGCTCCTGTCACTGCTCCTGACACTGACACTGCTCCTGACACTGACACAGCTCCTGACACTGCACCTGACACTGCTCCTGACACTGTCACTGCTGCTACCACTGCTCCTGACACTGACGCTGCTGGTGATCCTGACAATGCTCCTGACAGTGCTCCTGACACTGACGCTGACACTGCTGATGACAGTGACACTGACACTGACACTGCTCCTGTCACTGACACTGCTCCTCAGACTGCTCTTCACACTGACTCTGCTCCTGACACTGCTACTGACACGGCTCCTGACACTTCTCCTGACACTGCTCGTGACACTGACACTGCTCCATGACACTGCTCCAGACACAGCTCCTGACACTGACGCTGCTCCTGACACTGCTCCTGACACTGACACTGCTGCTGATCCTGAGAATTCCCCTGACACTGCTCCTGACACTGACACTGCTCCTGACACTGACACTGACACGGATCCTGACACTGACACTGCTCCTCACACTGCTCCTGACACTGGCACTGCTCCTGGCACTGCTCCTGACACTGACACTGCTGCTGATACTGACAAAGGTCCTGACACTGCTACTGACACTGCTCGTGGCGTTGCTCCAGACACTGACACTGCCCCTGACACAGCTCGTGACGGTGATACTGCTCCTGCCACTGTTCCTGACATGGCTGCTCACACTGACACTGCTCCTGACAATGGCACTGGTCCTGACACTGCTCCTGACACTGACACTGCTCCTGACACTGCTCCTGACACTGCTCGTGACACAGACACTGCTACTGACAATGCTCCTGACACTGCACCTGAGACTGACCATGCTCCTGACACTGCTCCTGGCACTGCTCCTGACACTGCTCCTGACATTGCTCCTGACACTGACACTGCCCCTGCCACTGTTCCTAACACTGCTGCTGAAACGGACACTGCTCGTGACAAAGCTACTGTCACTGACACTGCTCCTGACACTGCTCCAGACACTGGCACTGACACTGCTCCTGAAACTACTTCTGACACAGCTCCTGACGATGACACTGCTCCTGACATTGCTTCTGACACTGACACTGCCCCTGCCACTGTTCCTAACACTGCTGCTGAAACGGACACTGCTCGTGACAAAGCTACTGTCACTGACACTGCTCCTGAAACTGCTTCAGACACAGCTCCTGACACTGACACTGCTCCTGAACCTAAAACTGCTCCTGACACTGCTCCAGACACTGACACTGCTCCTCACACTGCTGCTGACACAGACACTGCTGCTGATCCTGCCAGTGCTGCTGACACGGTTCCTGAGACTGACACTGCTCCTGACACTGCTCCTGACACGGCTCCTGACACTTCTCCTGACACTGCTCGTGACACTGACACTGCTCCATGACACTGCTCCAGACACAGCTCCTGACACTGACGCTGCTCCTGACACTGCTCCTGGCACTGCTCCAGACACTGACACTGCTCCTGACACTGCTCCTGACACTGCCCCTGACAGTGACACTGCTCATGGCACAGCTCCTGTCACTGATCCTGACACTGACACTGCTCCTGACACTGACACTGCTCCTGTCACTGCACCTGACACTGCTCCTGACACTGTCACTGCTGCTACCACTGCTCCTGACACTGACGCTGCTGCTGATCCTGACAATGCTCCTGACAGTGCTCCTGACACTGACGCTGACACTGCTGATGACAGTGACACTGACACTGACACTGTTCCTGTCACTGACACTGCTCCTCAGACTGCTATTCACACTGACACTGCTCCTGACACTGCTACTGACACAGACACTGCTGCTGATACTGATAACGCTCCTGAAACTGCTCCTGACACTGACACTGCTCCTGACACTGCTCGTGACACTTCTCCTGACACTGCTCCCTACACTGACACTGCTCCATGACACTGCTCCTGACACAGCTCCTGAAACTGACCCTGCTTCTGACACTGCTCCTGACACTGCTCCAGACACTGACACTGCTCCTGACACAGCTACTGTCACTGAGACTGCTCCTGACACTGCTCCTGACACAACTCCTGACACTGACACTGCTCCTGATGCTGACACTGACACTGCTCCTGGCACCGACACTGCTCCTGCCACTGCTCCTGTCACTGCTCCTGACACTGCTCCTGACACTGACACTGACACGGATCCTGACACTGACACTGCTCCTGACGCTGCTTCAGACAATGCAACTGACACTGGCACGGCTCCTCACACTGCTCCTGACACTGACACTGCTCCTGACACTGCTCCTGACACTGACGCTGCTCCTGATGCTGACACTGACACTGCTCCTGTCACTGCTCCTGACGCTGCTCCTGACACTGCTCCTGACACAGGCACTGCACCTGATACTGACACTGACACTGCTCCTGACACAGGCACTGTTTCTGGTACTGACGCTGACACTGCTACTGACACTGCCACTGCTCCTGACGCTGCTCCAGACACTGCAACTGTCTCTGGCACGGCTCCTCACACTGCTCCTGACACTGATGCTGACACTGCTCATGACTGTGACACTGACACTGACACTGTTCCCGTCACAGACACTGACACTGATCCTGACACTGACACTGCTCCTGTGTCTAACACTTGTCCTGAGACTGCTTCTGACACTGGCTGGTCCTGACACTGCTCCTGACATTGCTCCTGACATTGCCGCTGGTCCTGACACTGACACTGCTCCTCACGCTGGTCCTGACAATGATACTGCCCCTGAGACTGCTCCTGACACTGACGCTGCTCCTGGCACTGCTCCTGGCACTGCTCCTGACACTGACACTGCTCCTGATGCTGACACTGACACTGCTCCTGACACCGACACTGCTCCTGTCACTGCTCCTGACGCTGACACTGCTCCTGACACTGCTCCTGACACTGACACTGCTGCTGATCCTGACAATGCTCATGACAGTGCTCCTGACACTGACGCTGACACTGCTGATGACAGTGACACTGACACTGACACTGCTCCTGTCACTGACACTGCTCCTCAGACTGCTCTTCACACTGACACTGCTCCTGACACTGCTACTGACACAGACACTGCTGCTGATACTGATAATGCTCCTGAAACTGCTCCTGACACTGACACTGCTCCTGACACAGCTCGTGACACTTCTCCTGACACTGCTCCCTACACTGACACTGCTCCATGACACTGCTCCTGACACAGCTCCTGAAACTGACCCTGCTCCTGACACTGCTCCTGACACTGCTCCAGACACTGACACTGCTCCTGACACAGCTACTGTCACTGACACTGCTCCTGACACTGCTCCTGACACAACTCCTGACACTGACACTGCTCCTGAACCTGACACTGCTCCTGACACTGCTCCAGACACTGACACTGACACTGCTCCTGAAACTACTACTGACACAGCTCCTGACGATGACACTGCTTCTGACACTGCTCCTGACACAGCTCCTGACTCTGACACTGACACTGCTCCTGACACTGACACTGACACTGCTCATGACAGTGACTCTGACACTGACACTGCTCCCGGCACAGAGCCTGAGACTGATCCTGACACTGACACTGCTCCTGTAACTGACACTTGTCCTGAGACTGCTTCTGACACTGGCACTGGTCCTGACACTGCTCCTTACATTGGCGCTGGTCCTGACTCTGCTCCTGACACTGACACTGCTCCTGACACTGCTCCTGACACAGACACTGCTGCTGATACTGACAATGCTCCTGACACTGCTTCTGACACTGCTCCTGAAACTGACACTGATCCTGATACTGACACTCTCACTGCTACTGACACTGCTCCTGACACTCACACTGCTGCTGATCCTGACAATGCTCTTAACACTGCTCCAGACACTGACACTGATACTGCACCTGACAAAACTCCTGAAATAGCTCCTGTAACTGACACTGCTCCTGACACTGCTCCTGACACTGACACTGCTGCTGATCCTGAGAATTCCCCTGACACTGCTCCTGACACTGACACTGACACGGATCATGACACTGACACTGCTCCTCACACTGCTCCTTACACTGGCACTGCTCCTGGCACTGCTCCTGACACTGGCACTACTCCTGACACAGCTCGTGACGGTGACACTGCTCCTGCCACTGTTCCTGACACGGCTGCTCACACTGACACTGCTCCTGACAATGGCACTGGTCCTGAAACTGCTCCTGACACTGCTCCTGACACTGCTCGTGACACAGACACTGCTACTGACAATGCTCCTGACACTGCTCCTGGCACTGCTTCTGACACTGCTCCTGACACTGCTCCTGACACTGACACTGCCCCTGCCACTGTTCCTAACACTGCTGCTGAAACGGACACTGCTCGTGACAAAGCTACTTTCACTGACACTGCTCCTGAATCTGCTCCAGACACAGCTCCTGACACTGACAATGCTCCTGAACCTAACACTGCTCCTGAGACTGCTCCAGACACTGACACTGCTCCTCACACTGCTCCTGACACAGACACTGCTGCTGATCCTGTCAGTGCTGCTGACACGGCTCCTGAGACTTCTCCTGACACTGCTCGTGACACTGACACTGCTCCATGACACTGCTCCTGACACAGCTCCTGACACTGACCCTGCTCCTGACACTGCTCCTGACACTGGCACTGCTCCTGGCACAGCTCCTGCCACTGACACTGCTCCTGACACTGCTCCTGACACTTCTCCTGACACTGACACTGCTCCTGACACTGCACCTGACACTGCTCCTGACACTGTCACTGCTGCTACCACTGCTCCTGACACTGACGCTGCTGCTGATCCTGACAATGCTCCTGACAGTGCTCCTGACACTGACGCTGACACTGCTGATGACAGTGACACTGACACTGACACTGTTCCTGTCACTGACACTGCTCCTCAGACTGCTCTTCACACTGACACTGCTCCTGACACTGCTACTGACACAGACACTGCTGCTGATACTGATAACGCTCCTGAAACTGCTCCTGACACTGACACTGCTCCTGACACAGCTCGTGACACTTCTCCTGACACTGCTCCCTACACTGACACTGCTCCATGACACTGCTCCTGACACAGCTCCTGAAGCTGACCCTGCTTCTGACACTGCTCCTGACACAGCTCCAGACTCTGACACTGCTCCTGACACAGCTACTGTCACTGAGACTGCTCCTGACACTGCTCCTGACACAACTCCTGACACTGACACTGCTCCTGATGCTGACACTGACACTGCTCCTGGCACCGACACTGCTCCTGCCACTGCTCCTGTCACTGCTCCTGACACTGCTCCTGACACTGACACTGACACGGATCCTGACACTGCCACTGCTCCTGACGCTGCTCCAGACACTGCAACTGTCTCTGGCACGGCTCCTCACACTGCTCCTGACACTGATGCTGACACTGCTCATGACTGTGACACTGACACTGACACTGCTCCCGTCACAGACACTGACACTGATCCTGACACTGACACTGCTCCTGTGTCTAACACTTGTCCTGAGACTGCTTCTGACACTGGCTGGTCCTGACACTGCTCCTGACATTGCTCCTGACATTGCCGCTGGTCCTGACACAGACACTGCACCTGGTACTGACACTGACACAGCTCCTGACACTGTCACTGCTCCTGACGCTGCTCCAGACTCTGCAACTGACACTGGCACTGCCCCCGTCACTGATCCTTACACTGACCCTGCTCCTGACACAGCTTCTGACACTGACACTGCTCCTGACACTGCTCCTGACACAGACACTGCTACTGATACTGACAATGCTCCTGACGCTGCTCCTGGCACAGACATGGCTCCGAACGAAGCTCCTGACACTGACACTGCTCCTGTCACTGACACTGGTCCTGACACAGCTTCTGACACTGGCACTGGTCCTGACACTGCTCCTGACCCTGACACTCCTCCTGAAACTGCTCCTGACACTGCTCCTGACACTGACACTGCTCCTGGCACTGCTCCTGACACTGACGCTGCTCCTGACGCTGACACTGACACTGCTCCTGGCACTGCTACTGACGCTGCTCCTGACACTGCTCCTGGTGCTGACACTGACACTGCTCCTGACACAGGCACTGTTTCTGGTACTGACACTGACACTGCTACTGACACTGCCACTGCTCCTGACGCTGCTTCAGACAATGCAGCTGTCACTGGCACGGCTCATCACACTGCTTCTGACACTGACACTGCTCCTGACACTGCTCCTGACACTGACACTGCACCTGACACTGCTCCTGGCATTGACGCTGGTCCTGACACTGCTCCTGAAACAGACACTGATCCTCACACAGCTCCTGACACTGACACTGCTCCTCACGCTGCTCCTGACACTCACACTGCTGCTGATCCTGACAATGCTCTTGAAACTGCTCCAGACACTGACCCTGATACTGCACCTGACACAACTCCTGAAATAGCTCCTGTAACTGACACAGCTCCTGACACTGCTCCTGACACTGACACTGCTGCTGATCCTGAGAATTCTCCTGACACTGCTCCTGACACTGACACTGACACAGACACTGCTCATGGGACAGCTCCTGTCACTGCTCCTGACACTGACACTGCTCCTGACACTGACACTGCTCCAGACAAAGCTACTGTCACTGACACTGCTCCTGACACTGCTCCTGACACAACTCCTGACACTGACACTGGTCCTCACACTGCTCCTGACACTGACACTGCTCCTCACGCTGGTCCTGACAATGATACTGCCCCTGAGACTGCTCCTGACACTGACGCTGCTCCTGGCACTGCTCCTGGCACTGCTCCTGACACTGACACTGCTCCTGATGCTGACACTGACACTGCTCCTGACACCGACACTGCTCCTGTCACTGCTCCTGACGCTGACACTGCTCCTGACACTGCTCCTGACACTGACACTGCTGCTGATCCTGACAATGCTCATGACAGTGCTCCTGACACTGACGCTGACACTGCTGATGACAGTGACACTGACACTGACGCTGCTCCTGTCACTGACACTGCTCCTCAGACTGCTCTTCACACTGACACTGCTCCTGACACTGCAACAGACACTGCTCTAGACACTGACACTGCTCCTGACACAGCTACTGTCACTGACACTGCTCCTGACACTGCTCCTGACACAACTCCTGACACTGACACTGCTCCTCAGACTGCTCTTCACACTGACACTGCTCCTGACACTGCTACTGACACAGTCACTGCTGCTGATACTGATAATGCTCCTGAAACTGCTCCTGACACTGACACTGCTCCTGACACAGCTCGTGACACTTCTCTTGACACTGCTCCCAACACTGACACTGCTCCATGAAACTGCTCCTGACACAGCTCCTGAAACTGACCCTGCTCCTGACACTACTCCTGACACTGCTCCAGAAACTGACACTGCTCCTGACACAGCTACTGTCACTGACACTGCTCCTGACACTGCTCCTGACACAACTCCTGACACTGACACTGCTCCTGAACCTGACACTGCTCCTGACACTGCTCCAGACACTGACACTGACACTGCTCCTGACACTGCTCCTGACACTGGCACTGCTCCTGGCACAGCTCCTGCCACTGACACTGCTAATGACACTGCTCCTGACACTGCTCCTGACACTGACACTGCTCATGGCACAGCTCCTGTCACTGCTCCTGACACTGACACTGACACTGCTGCTGATCCTGAGAATTCCCCTGACACTGCTCCTGACACTGACACTGACACGGATACTGACACTGACACTGCTCCTCACACTGCTCCTGACACTGGCACTGCTCCTGGCACTGCTCCTGACACTGGCACTACTCCTGGCACTGCTCCTGACACTGACACTGCTGCTGATCCTGACAAAGGTCCTGACACTGCTACTGACACTGCTCGTGACGTTGCTCCAGACACTGACACTGCTCCTGACACAGCTCGTGACGGTGACACTGCTCCTGCCACTGTTCCTGACACGGCTGCTCACACTGACACTGCTCCTGACAATGGCACTGGTCCTGACACTGCTCCTGACACTGACACTGCTCCTGACACTGCTCCTGACACTGCTCGTGACACAGACACTGCTACTGACAATGCTCCTGACACTGCACCTGAGACTGACGATGCTCCTGACACTGCTCCTGGCACTGCTCCTGATACTGCTCCTGACATTGCTCCTGACACTGACACTGCCCCTGCCACTGTTCCTAACACTGCTGCTGAAACGGACACTGCTCGTGACAAAGCTACTGTCACTGACACTGCTGCTGAAACTGCTCCAGACACAGCTCCTGACACTGACACTGCTCCTGAACCTAACACTGCTCCTGACACTGCTCCAGACACTGACACTGCTCCTCACACTGCTCCTGACACTTCTCCTGACACTGCTCGTGACACTGACACTGCTCCATGATACTGCTCCAGACACAGCTCCTGACACTGACGCTGCTCCTGACACTGCTCCTGGCACTGCTCCAGACACTGACACTGCTCCTGACACTGCTCCTGACACTGCCCCTGACAGTGACACTGCTCATGGCACAGCTCCTGTCACTGATCCTGACACTGACACTGCTCCTGACACTGACACTGCTCCTGACACTGCACCTGACACTGCTCCTGACACTGTCACTGCTGCTACCACTGCTCCTGACACTGACGCTGCTGCTGATCCTGACAATGCTCCTGACAGTGCTCCTGACACTGACGCTGACACTGCTGATGACAGTGACACTGACACTGACACTGTTCCTGTCACTGACACTGCTCCTCAGACTGCTCTTCACACTGACACTGCTCCTGACGCTGCTACTGACACAGACACTGCTGCTGATACTGATAACGCTCCTGAAACTGCTCCTGACACTGACACTGCTCCTGACACAGCTCGTGACACTTCTCCTGACACTGCTCCCTACACTGACACTGCTCCATGACACTGCTCCTGACACAGCTCCTGAAACTGACCCTGCTTCTGACACTGCTCCTGACACAGCTCCAGACACCGACACTGCTCCTGACACAGCTACTGTCACTGAGACTGCTCCTGACACTGCTCCTGACACAACTCCTGACACTGACACTGCTCCTGAGACTGCTCCAGACACTGACACTGCTCCTCACACTGCTCCTGACACAGACACTGCTGCTGATCCTGTCAGTGCTGCTGACACGGCTCCTGAGACTTCTCCTGGCACTGCTCCAGACACTGACACTGCTCCTGACACTGCTCCTGACACTGCCCCTGACAGTGACACTGCTCATGGCACAGCTCCTGTCACTGATCCTGACACTGACACTGCTCCTGACACTGACACTGCTCCTGACACTGCACCTGACACTGCTCCTGACACTGTCACTGCTGCTAACACTGCTCCTGACACTGACGCTGCTGCTGATCCTGACAATGCTCCTGACAGTGCTCCTGACACTGACGCTGACACTGCTGATGACAGTGACACTGACACTGACACTGTTCCTGTCACTGACACTGCTCCTCAGACTGCTCTTCACACTGACACTGCTCCTGACACTGCTACTGACACAGACACTGCTGCTGATACTGATAACGCTCCTGAAACTGCTCCTGACACTGACACTGCTCCTGACACAGCTCGTGACACTTCTCCTGACACTGCTCCCTACACTGACACTGCTCCATGACACTGCTCCTGACACAGCTCCTGAAGCTGACCCTGCTTCTGACACTGCTCCTGACACTGCTCCAGAAACTGACACTGCTCCTGACACAGCTACTGTCACTGACACTGCTCCTGACACTGCTCCTGACACAACTCCTGACACTGACACTGCTCCTGAACCTGACACTGCTCCTGACACTGCTCCAGACACTGACACTGACACTGCTCCTGAAACTACTTCTGACACAACTCCTGACGATGACACTGCTTCTGACACTGCTTTTGACACTGACACTGCTCCTGACACAGCTCCTGACACAGCTCCTGACACTGACACTGACACTGCTCCTGACACTGACACTGACACTGCTCATGACAGTGACTCTGACACTGACACTGCTCCCGGCACAGAGACTGAGACTGATCCTGACACTGACACTGCTCCTGTAACTGACACTTGTCCTGAGACTGCTTCTGACACTGGCACTGGTCCTGACACTGCTCCTTACATTGGCGCTGGTCCTGACTCTGCTCCTGACACTGACACTGGTCCCGACACAGACACTGCTGCTGATGCTGACAATGCTCCTGACACTGCTCCTGACACAGACACTGCTCCGAACAATGCTTCTGACACTGACACTGCTCCTGTCACTGGCACTGGTCCTGACACTGCTTCTGACACTGGCGCTGGTCCTGACACTGCTCCTGACACTCACGCTGCTCCTGACACTGACACTGACACTGCTCCTGACACTGCTCCAGACACTGACACTGCTCCTGAGACAGCTCGTGACACTGACACTGCTCCTGCCACTGTTCCTGACACTGCTGCTCACACTGACACTGTTCCTGACACTGGCACTGGTCCTGACAATGCTCCGGACACTGACACTGACACTGCTCCTGAAACTACTTCTGACACAACTCCTGACGATGACACTGCTTCTGACACTGCTTTTGACACTGACACTGCTCCTGACACAGCTCCTGACACAGCTCCTGACACTGACACTGACACTGCTCCTGACACTGACACTGACACTGCTCATGACAGTGACTCTGACACTGACACTGCTCCCGGCACAGAGACTGAGACTGATCCTGACACTGACACTGCTCCTGTAACTGACACTTGTCCTGAGACTGCTTCTGACACTGGCACTGGTCCTGACACTGCTCCTTACATTGGCGCTGGTCCTGACTCTGCTCCTGACACTGACACTGGTCCCGACACAGACACTGCTGCTGATGCTGACAATGCTCCTGACACTGCTCCTGACAGAGACACTGCTCCGAACAATGCTTCTGACACTGACACTGCTCCTGTCACTGGCACTGGTCCTGACACTGCTTCTGACACTGGCGCTGGTCCTGACACTGCTCCTGATACTCACGCTGCTCCTGACACTGACACTGACACTGCTCCTGACACTGCTCCAGACACTGACACTGCTCCTGAGACAGCTCGTGACACTGACACTGCTCCTGCCACTGTTCCTGACACTGCTGCTCACACTGACACTGTTCCTGACACTGGCACTGGTCCTGACAATGCTCCTGACACTGACACTGCTCCTCGAACAGCTCCTGACACTGCTGCTGACACTGACACAGCTGCTGATCCTGACACTGCTCCTGACACTGCTCCTGACACTGATACTGCTCCTGCCACTGCTCCTGACACTGCTCCTGACACTGCTCCTGACACTGACACTGCTCCTGACACTGCTCCTGACACTGCTCCTGACACTGGCACTGCTCCTGACACTGCTCCTGACAGTGACACTGCTCCTGACACTGCTCCTGACACTGACACTGCTGCTGATCCTGACGCTGATACTGCTCCTGCGTCTGACACTTGTCCTGACACTGCTCCTGACACTGCTCGCGACATTGCTCCAGACACTGACACTGCTCCTGACACAGCTCGTGACACTGCTGCTGACACTGACACTGCTTGTGGAACTGCTCCTGAAACTGACACTGCTCCTCGCACAGCTCCTGACACTGGCACTGCTCTTGGCACTGCTCCTGACACTGACACTGCTCCTGACACTGATACTGCTGCTGATCTTGACAAAGCTCCTGACACTGCTACTGACACTGCTCGTGACGTTGCTCCAGACACTGACACTGCTCCTGACACAGCTCGTGACGGTGACACTGCTCCTGCCACTGTTCCTGACACGGCTGCTCACACTGACACTGCTCCTGACACTGGCACTGGTCCTGACACTGCTCCTGACACTGACACTGCTCCTGACACTGCTCCTGACACTGACACTGGTCCCCACACTGCTCCTGACACTGACACTGCTCCTCACGCTGGTCCTGACAATGACACTGCCCCTGAGAGTGCTCCTGACACTGACGCTGCTGCTGGCACTGCTCCTGGCACTGCTCCTGACACTGACACTGCTCCTGATGCTCACACTGACACAACTACTGACACTGACACTGCTCCTGAACCTGACACTGCTCCTGACACTGCTCCAGACACTGACACTGACACTGCTCCTGAAACTACTTCTGACACAGCTCCTGACGATGACACTGCTCCTGACACTGCTTCTGACACTGACACTGCTCCTGACACAGTTCCTGACACAGCTCCTGACACTCACACTGACACTGCTCCTGACACTGCCACTGCTCCTGACGCTGGTCCTGACAATGACACTGCCCCTGAGAGTGCTCCTGACACTGACGCTGCTGCTGGCACTGCTCCTGGCACTGCTCCTCACACTGACACTGCTCCTGATGCTGACACTGACACTGCTCCTGACACTGACACTGCTCCTGACACTGTCACTGCTCCTGGTACTGACACTGACACTGCTCCTGACACAGGCACTGTTTCTGGTACTGACACTGACACTGCTACTGACACTGCCACTGCTCCTGACGCTGCTTCAGACAATGCAACTGACACTGGCACGGCTCCTCACACTGCTCGTGACACTGAAACAGCTCCTGACACTGCTCCTGACACTGCCACTGCTCCTGACGCTGGTCCTGACAATGACACTGCCCCTGAGAGTGCTCCTGACACTGACGCTGCTGCTGGCACTGCTCCTGTCACTGCTCCTGACACTGACACTGCTCCTGACACTGACACTGCTCCTGACACTGCACCTGACACTGCTCCTGACACTGTCACTGCTCCTGGTACTGACACTGACACTGCTCCTGACACAGGCACTGTTTCTGGTACTGACACTGACACTGCTACTGACACTGCCACTGCTCCTGACGCTGCTTCAGACAATGCAACTGACACTGGCACGGCTCCTCACACTGCTCGTGACACTGAAACAGCTCCTGACACTGCTCCTGACACTGACACTGCACCTGACACTGCTCCTGGCATTGACATTGGTCCTGACACTTCTCCTGAAACAGACACTGATCCTCACCCAGCTCCTGACACTGACACTGCTCCTCACGCTGCATCTGGCACTCACACTGCTGCTGATCCTGACAATGCTCTTGACACTGCTCCAGACACTGACACTGATACTGCACCTGACACAACTCCTGAAATAGCTCCTGTAACTGACACAGCTCCTGACACTGGTCCTGACACTGACACTGCTCCTGACACAGCTCGTGACACTGCTCCTGACACAGGCACTGCACCTGATACTGACACTGACACTGCTCCTGACACAGGCACTGTTTCTGGTACTGACGCTGACACTGCTACTGACACTGCCACTGCTCCTGACGCTGCTCCAGACACTGCAACTGTCTCTGGCACGGCTCCTCACACTGCTCCTGACACTGATCCTGACACTGCTCATGACTGTGACACTGACACTGACACTGCTCCCGTCACAGACACTGACACTGATCCTGACACTGACACTGCTCCTGTGTCTAACACTTGTCCTGAGACTGCTTCTGACACTGGCTGGTCCTGACACTGCTCCTGACATTGCTCCTGACATTGCCGCTGGTCCTGACACAGACACTGCACCTGGTACTGACACTGACACAGCTCCTGACACTGTCACTGCTCCTGACGCTGCTCCAGACTCTGCAACTGACACTGGCACTGCCCCCGTCACTGATTCTGACACTGACCCTGCTCCTGACACAGCTTCTGACACTGACACTGCTCCTGACACTGCTCCTGACACAGACACTGCTACTGATACTGACAATGCTCCTGACGCTGCTCCTGGCACAGACATGGCTCCGAACGATGCTCCTGACACTGACACTGCTCCTGTCACTGACACTGGTCCTGACACAGCTTCTGACACTGGCACTGGTCCTGACACTGCTCCTGATCCTGACACTCCTCCTGAAACAGCTCCTGACACTGCTCCTGACACTGACACTGCTCCTGGCACTGCTCCTGACACTGACGCTGCCCCTGATGCTGACACTGACACTGCTCCTGGCACTGCTACTGACGCTGCTCCTGACACTGCTCCTGGTGCTGACACTGACACTGCTCCTGACACAGGCACTGTTTCTGGTATTGACACTGACACTGCTACTGACACTGCCACTGCTCCTGACGCTGCTTCAGACAATGCAGCTGTCACTGGCACGGCTCCTCACACTGCTTCTGACACTGACACTGCTCCTGACACTGCTCCTGACACTGACACTGCACCTGACACTGCTCCTGGCATTGACGCTGGTCCTGACACTGCTCCTGAAACAGACACTGATCCTCACACAGCTCCTGACACTGACACTGCTCCTCACGCTGCTCCTGACACTCACACTGCTGCTGATCCTGACAATGCTCTTGACACTGCTCCAGACACTGACCCTGATACTGCACCTGACACAACTCCTGAAATAGCTCCTGTAACTGACACAGCTCCTGACACTGCTCCTGACACTGACACTGCTGCTGATCCTGAGAATTCTCCTGACACTGCTCCTGACACTGACACTGACACAGACACTGCTCATGGGACAGCTCCTGTCACTGCTCCTGACACTGACACTGCTCCTGACACTGACACTGCTCCAGACAAAGCTACTGTCACTGACACTGCTCCTGACACTGCTCCTGACACAACTCCTGACACTGACACTGGTCCTCACACTGCTCCTGACACTGACACTAATCCTCACGCTGGTCCTGACAATGATACTGCCCCTGAGACTGCTCCTGACACTGACGCTGCTCCTGGCACTGCTCCTGGCACTGCTCCTGACACTGACACTGCTCCTGATGCTGACACTGACACTGCTCCTGACACCGACACTGCTCCTGTCACTGCTCCTGACGCTGACACTGCTCCTGACACTGCTCCTGACACTGACACTGCTGCTGATCCTGACAATGCTCATGACAGTGCTCCTGACACTGACGCTGACACTGCTGATGACAGTGACACTGACACTGACACTGCTCCTGTCACTGACACTGCTCCACAGACTGCTCTTCACACTGACACTGCTCCTGACACTGCAACTGACACTGCTCCAGACACTGACACTGCTCCTGACACAGCTACTGTCACTGACACTGCTCCTGACACTGCTCCTGACACAACTCCTGACACTGACACTGCTCCTCAGACTGCTCTTCACACTGACACTGCTCCTGACACTGCTACTGACACAGTCACTGCTGCTGATACTGATAATGCTCCTGAAACTGCTCCTGACACTGACACTGCTCCTGACACAGCTCGTGACACTTCTCTTGACACTGCTCCCAACACTGACACTGCTCCATGAAACTGCTCCTGACACAGCTCCTGAAACTGACCCTGCTCCTGACACTACTCCTGACACTGCTCCAGAAACTGACACTGCTCCTGACACAGCTACTGTCACTGACACTGCTCCTGACACTGCTCCTGACACAACTCCTGACACTGACACTGCTCCTGAACCTCACACTGCTCCTGACACTGCTCCAGACACTGACACTGACACTGCTCCTGAAACTACTTCTGACACAACTCCTGACGATGACACTGCTTCTGACACTGCTTTTGACACTGACACTGCTCCTGACACAGCTCCTGACACAGCTCCTGACACTGACACTGACACTGCTCCTGACACTGACACTGACACTGCTCATGACAGTGACTCTGACACTGACTCTGCTCCCAGCACAGAGACTGAGACTGATCCTGACACTGACACTGCTCCTGTAACTGACACTTGTCCTGAGACTGCTTCTGACACTGGCACTGGTCCTGACACTGCTCCTTACATTGGCGCTGGTCCTGACTCTGCTCCTGACACTGACACTGGTCCCGACACAGACACTGCTGCTGATGCTGACAATGCTCCTGACACTGCTCCTGACACAGACACTGCTCCGAACAATGCTTCTGACACTGACACTGCTCCTGTCACTGGCACTGGTCCTGACACAGCTCCTGACACAGGTCCAGACACTGACACTGCTCCAGACACAGCTACTGTCACTGACACTGATCCTGACACTGCTCCTGACACAACTCCTGACACTGACACTGGTCCTCACACTGCTCCTGACACTGACACTGCTCCTCACGCTGGTCCTGACAATGATACTGCACCTGAGACTGCTCCTGACACTGACGCTGCTCCTGGCACTGCTCCTGGCACTGCTCCTCACACTGACACTGCTCCTGATGCTGACACTGACACTGCTCCTGACACCGACACTGCTCCTGTCACTGCTCCTGACGCTGGCACTGCTCCTGACACTGCTCCTGACACTGACACTGTTCCTGGCACAGCTCCTGCCACTGACACTGCTCCTGATACTGCTCCTGACACTGCTCCTGACACTGACACTGCTCATGGCACAGCTCCTGTCACTGCTCCTGACACTGACACTGCTCCTGACACTGACACTGCTCCTGACACTGCACCTGACACTGCTCCTGACACTGTCACTGCTCCTGAACCTGACACTGCTCCTGACACTGCTCCAGACACTGACACTGACACTGCTCCTGAAACTACTTCTGACACAGCTCCTGACGATGACACTGCTCCAGACACTGCTTCTGACACTGACACTGCTCATGGCACAGCTCCTGTCACTGCTCCTGACACTGACACTGCTCCTGACACTGACACTGCTCCTGACACTGCACCTGACACTGCTCCTGACACTGACGCTGCTGCTGATCCTGACAATGCTCCTGACAGTGCTCCTGACACTGACGCTGACACTGCTGATGACAGTGACACTGACACTGACACTGCTCCTGTCACTGACACTGCTCCTCAGAGTGCTCTTCACACTGACACTGCTCCTGACACTGCTACTGACACAGACACTGCTGCTGATACTGATAATGCTCCTGAAACTGCTCCTGACACTGACACTGCTCCTGACACAGCTCGTGACACTTCTCCTGACACTTCTCCCTACACTGACACTGCTCCATGACACTGCTCCTGACACAGCTCCTGAAACTGACCCTGCTCCTGACACTGCTCCTGACACTGCTCCAGACACTGACACTGCTCCTGACACAGCTACTGTCACTGACACTGCTCCTGACACTGCTCCTGACACAACTCCTGACACTGCTCCTGACACTGCTCCAGACACTGACACTGACACTGCTCCTGAAACTACTTCTGACACAGCTCCTGACGATGACACTGCTCCTGACACTGCTTCTGACACTGACACTGCTCCTGACACAGCTCCTGACACAGACACTGCTGCTGATACTGACAATGCTCCTGACACTGCTTCTGACACTGCTTCTGACACTGCTCCTGAAACTGACACTGCTCCATGACACTGCTCCAGACACAGCTCCTGACACTGACCCTGCTCCTGACACTGCTCCTGACACTGCTCCTGACACTGCTCGTGACACAGACACTGCTACTGACAATGCTCCTGACACTGCACCTGAGACTGACGATGCTCCTGACACTGCTCCTGGCACTGCTCCTGACACTGCTCCTGACATTGCTCCTGACACTGACACTGCCCCTGCCACTGTTCCTGACACTGCTGCTGAAACGGACACTGCTCGTGACAAAGCTACTGTCACTGACACTGCTCCTGAAACTGCTCCAGACACAGCTCCTGACACTGACACTGCTCCTGAACCTAACACTGCTCCTGACACTGCTCGTGACACTGACACTGCTCCATGACACTGCTCCAGACACAGCTCCTGACACTGACCCTGCCCCTGACACTGCTCCTGACACTGCTCCAGACACTGACACTGCTCCAGACACAGCTACTGTCACTGACACTGCTCCTGACACTGCTCCTGACACTGACACTGATCCTCACACTGCTCCTGACACTGACGCTGCTCCTCACGCTGGTCCTGACAATGATACTGCCCCTGAGACAGCTCCTGACACTGACGCTGCTCCTGGCACTGCTCCTGGCACTGCTCCTGACACTGACACTGCTCCTGACACAGCTCCTGACACTGACACTGCTCCTGACACTGACACTACACCTCAAACTGCTCCTGACACTCCTCCTGACACTGACACTGCTCCTGGCACTGCTCCTGACACTGACGCTGCTCCTGATGCTGACACTGACACTGCTCCTGGCACTTCTCCTGGCGCTGCTCCTGACACTGCTCCTGACACAGGCACTGCACCTGGTACTGACACTGACACTGCTCCTGACACAGGCACTGTTTCTGGTACTGACACTGACACTGCCACTGCCACTGCCACTGCTCCTGACGCTGCTCCAGTCACTGCAACTGACACTGGCTCGGCTCCTCACGCTGCTCCTGACACTGCTCCTGACACTGACACTGCACCTGACACTGCTCCTGGCACTGCCACTGGTCCTGACACTGCTCCTGAAACTGACACTGGTCCTCACACTGCTCCTGACACTGACACTGCTCCTCACGCTGGTCCTGACAATGATACTGCCCCTGAGACTGCTCCTGACACTGACGCTGCTCCTGGCACTGCTCCTGGCATTGACACTGCTCCTGATGCTGACACTGACACCGCTCCTGATGCTGACACTGACACTGCTCCTGACACCGACACTGCTCCTGTCACTGCTCCTGACGCTGACACTGCTCCTGACACAGCTCCTGACACTGACACTGCTCCTGACACTGACACTACACCTCAAACTGCTCCTGACACTCCTCCTGACACTGACACTGCTCCTGGCACTGCTCCTGACACTGACGCTGCTCCTGATGCTGACACTGACACTGCTCATGGCACAGCTCCTGTCACTGCTCCTGACACTGACACTGCTCCTGACACTGACACAGCTCCTGACACTGCACCTGACACTGCTCCTGACACTGTCACTGCTGCTACCACTGCTCCTGACACTGACGCTGCTGGTGATCCTGACAATGCTCCTGACAGTGCTCCTGACACTGACGCTGACACTGCTGATGACAGTGACACTGACACTGACACTGCTCCTGTCACTGACACTGCTCCTCAGACTGCTCTTCACACTGACACTGCTCCTGACACTGCTACTGACACGGCTCCTGACACTTCTCCTGACACTGCTCGTGACACTGACACTGCTCCATGACACTGCTCCAGACACAGCTCCTGACACTGACGCTGCTCCTGACACTGCTCCTGACACTGACACTGCTGCTGATCCTGAGAATTCCCCTGACACTGCTCCTGACACTGACACTGCTCCTGACACTGACACTGACACGGATCCTGACACTGACACTGCTCCTCACACTGCTCCTGACACTGGCACTGCTCCTGGCACTGCTCCTGACACTGACACTGCTGCTGATACTGACAAAGGTCCTGACACTGCTACTGACACTGCTCGTGGCGTTGCTCCAGACACTGACACTGCCCCTGACACAGCTCGTGACGGTGATACTGCTCCTGCCACTGTTCCTGACATGGCTGCTCACACTGACACTGCTCCTGACAATGGCACTGGTCCTGACACTGCTCCTGACACTGACACTGCTCCTGACACAGCTCCTGACACTGCTCGTGACACAGACACTGCTACTGACAATGCTCCTGACACTGCACCTGAGACTGACCATGCTCCTGACACTGCTCCTGGCACTGCTCCTGACACTGCTCCTGACATTGCTCCTGACACTGACACTGCCCCTGCCACTGTTCCTAACACTGCTGCTGAAACGGACACTGCTCGTGACAAAGCTACTGTCACTGACACTGCTCCTGACACTGCTCCAGACACTGGCACTGACACTGCTCCTGAAACTACTTCTGACACAGCTCCTGACGATGACACTGCTCCTGACATTGCTTCTGACACTGACACTGCCCCTGCCACTGTTCCTAACACTGCTGCTGAAACGGACACTGCTCGTGACAAAGCTACTGTCACTGACACTGCTCCTGAAACTGCTTCAGACACAGCTCCTGACACTGACACTGCTCCTGAACCTAAAACTGCTCCTGACACTGCTCCAGACACTGACACTGCTCCTCACACTGCTGCTGACACAGACACTGCTGCTGATCCTGCCAGTGCTGCTGACACGGTTCCTGAGACTGACACTGCTCCTGACACTGCTCCTGACACGGCTCCTGACACTTCTCCTGACACTGCTCGTGACACTGACACTGCTCCATGACACTGCTCCAGACACAGCTCCTGACACTGACGCTGCTCCTGACACTGCTCCTGGCACTGCTCCAGACACTGACACTGCTCCTGACACTGCTCCTGACACTGCCCCTGACAGTGACACTGCTCATGGCACAGCTCCTGTCACTGATCCTGACACTGACACTGCTCCTGACACTGACACTGCTCCTGTCACTGCACCTGACACTGCTCCTGACACTGTCACTGCTGCTACCACTGCTCCTGACACTGACGCTGCTGCTGATCCTGACAATGCTCCTGACAGTGCTCCTGACACTGACGCTGACACTGCTGATGACAGTGACACTGACACTGACACTGTTCCTGTCACTGACACTGCTCCTCAGACTGCTATTCACACTGACACTGCTCCTGACACTGCTACTGACACAGACACTGCTGCTGATACTGATAACGCTCCTGAAACTGCTCCTGACACTGACACTGCTCCTGACACTGCTCGTGACACTTCTCCTGACACTGCTCCCTACACTGACACTGCTCCATGACACTGCTCCTGACACAGCTCCTGAAACTGACCCTGCTTCTGACACTGCTCCTGACACTGCTCCAGACACTGACACTGCTCCTGACACAGCTACTGTCACTGAGACTGCTCCTGACACTGCTCCTGACACAACTCCTGACACTGACACTGCTCCTGATGCTGACACTGACACTGCTCCTGGCACCGACACTGCTCCTGCCACTGCTCCTGTCACTGCTCCTGACACTGCTCCTGACACTGACACTGACACGGATCCTGACACTGACACTGCTCCTGACGCTGCTTCAGACAATGCAACTGACACTGGCACGGCTCCTCACACTGCTCCTGACACTGACACTGCTCCTGACACTGCTCCTGACACTGACGCTGCTCCTGATGCTGACACTGACACTGCTCCTGTCACTGCTCCTGACGCTGCTCCTGACACTGCTCCTGACACAGGCACTGCACCTGATACTGACACTGACACTGCTCCTGACACAGGCACTGTTTCTGGTACTGACGCTGACACTGCTACTGACACTGCCACTGCTCCTGACGCTGCTCCAGACACTGCAACTGTCTCTGGCACGGCTCCTCACACTGCTCCTGACACTGATGCTGACACTGCTCATGACTGTGACACTGACACTGACACTGCTCCCGTCACAGACACTGACACTGATCCTGACACTGACACTGCTCCTGTGTCTAACACTTGTCCTGAGACTGCTTCTGACACTGGCTGGTCCTGACACTGCTCCTGACATTGCTCCTGACATTGCCGCTGGTCCTGACACTGACACTGCTCCTCACGCTGGTCCTGACAATGATACTGCCCCTGAGACTGCTCCTGACACTGACGCTGCTCCTGGCACTGCTCCTGGCACTGCTCCTGACACTGACACTGCTCCTGATGCTGACACTGACACTGCTCCTGACACCGACACTGCTCCTGTCACTGCTCCTGACGCTGACACTGCTCCTGACACTGCTCCTGACACTGACACTGCTGCTGATCCTGACAATGCTCATGACAGTGCTCCTGACACTGACGCTGACACTGCTGATGACAGTGACACTGACACTGACACTGCTCCTGTCACTGACACTGCTCCTCAGACTGCTCTTCACACTGACACTGCTCCTGACACTGCTACTGACACAGACACTGCTGCTGATACTGATAATGCTCCTGAAACTGCTCCTGACACTGACACTGCTCCTGACACAGCTCGTGACACTTCTCCTGACACTGCTCCCTACACTGACACTGCTCCATGACACTGCTCCTGACACAGCTCCTGAAACTGACCCTGCTCCTGACACTGCTCCTGACACTGCTCCAGACACTGACACTGCTCCTGACACAGCTACTGTCACTGACACTGCTCCTGACACTGCTCCTGACACAACTCCTGACACTGACACTGCTCCTGAACCTGACACTGCTCCTGACACTGCTCCAGACACTGACACTGACACTGCTCCTGAAACTACTACTGACACAGCTCCTGACGATGACACTGCTTCTGACACTGCTCCTGACACAGCTCCTGACTCTGACACTGACACTGCTCCTGACACTGACACTGACACTGCTCATGACAGTGACTCTGACACTGACACTGCTCCCGGCACAGAGCCTGAGACTGATCCTGACACTGACACTGCTCCTGTAACTGACACTTGTCCTGAGACTGCTTCTGACACTGGCACTGGTCCTGACACTGCTCCTTACATTGGCGCTGGTCCTGACTCTGCTCCTGACACTGACACTGCTCCTGACACTGCTCCTGACACAGACACTGCTGCTGATACTGACAATGCTCCTGACACTGCTTCTGACACTGCTCCTGAAACTGACACTGATCCTGATACTGACACTCTCACTGCTACTGACACTGCTCCTGACACTCACACTGCTGCTGATCCTGACAATGCTCTTAACACTGCTCCAGACACTGACACTGATACTGCACCTGACAAAACTCCTGAAATAGCTCCTGTAACTGACACTGCTCCTGACACTGCTCCTGACACTGACACTGCTGCTGATCCTGAGAATTCCCCTGACACTGCTCCTGACACTGACACTGACACGGATCATGACACTGACACTGCTCCTCACACTGCTCCTTACACTGGCACTGCTCCTGGCACTGCTCCTGACACTGGCACTACTCCTGACACAGCTCGTGACGGTGACACTGCTCCTGCCACTGTTCCTGACACGGCTGCTCACACTGACACTGCTCCTGACAATGGCACTGGTCCTGAAACTGCTCCTGACACTGCTCCTGACACTGCTCGTGACACAGACACTGCTACTGACAATGCTCCTGACACTGCACCTGAGACTGACGATGCTCCTGACACTGCTCCTGGCACTGCTTCTGACACTGCTCCTGACACTGCTCCTGACACTGACACTGCCCCTGCCACTGTTCCTAACACTGCTGCTGAAACGGACACTGCTCGTGACAAAGCTACTTTCACTGACACTGCTCCTGAATCTGCTCCAGACACAGCTCCTGACACTGACAATGCTCCTGAACCTAACACTGCTCCTGAGACTGCTCCAGACACTGACACTGCTCCTCACACTGCTCCTGACACAGACACTGCTGCTGATCCTGTCAGTGCTGCTGACACGGCTCCTGAGACTTCTCCTGACACTGCTCGTGACACTGACACTGCTCCATGACACTGCTCCTGACACAGCTCCTGACACTGACCCTGCTCCTGACACTGCTCCTGACACTGGCACTGCTCCTGGCACAGCTCCTGCCACTGACACTGCTCCTGACACTGCTCCTGACACTGCTCCTGACACTGACACTGCTCCTGACACTGCACCTGACACTGCTCCTGACACTGTCACTGCTGCTAACACTGCTCCTGACACTGACGCTGCTGCTGATCCTGACAATGCTCCTGACAGTGCTCCTGACACTGACGCTGACACTGCTGATGACAGTGACACTGACACTGACACTGTTCCTGTCACTGACACTGCTCCTCAGACTGCTCTTCACACTGACACTGCTCCTGACACTGCTACTGACACAGACACTGCTGCTGATACTGATAACGCTCCTGAAACTGCTCCTGACACTGACACTGCTCCTGACACAGCTCGTGACACTTCTCCTGACACTGCTCCCTACACTGACACTGCTCCATGACACTGCTCCTGACACAGCTCCTGAAGCTGACCCTGCTTCTGACACTGCTCCTGACACAGCTCCAGACTCTGACACTGCTCCTGACACAGCTACTGTCACTGAGACTGCTCCTGACACTGCTCCTGACACAACTCCTGACACTGACACTGCTCCTGATGCTGACACTGACACTGCTCCTGGCACCGACACTGCTCCTGCCACTGCTCCTGTCACTGCTCCTGACACTGCTCCTGACACTGACACTGACACGGATCCTGACACTGCCACTGCTCCTGACGCTGCTCCAGACACTGCAACTGTCTCTGGCACGGCTCCTCACACTGCTCCTGACACTGATGCTGACACTGCTCATGACTGTGACACTGACACTGACACTGCTCCCGTCACAGACACTGACACTGATCCTGACACTGACACTGCTCCTGTGTCTAACACTTGTCCTGAGACTGCTTCTGACACTGGCTGGTCCTGACACTGCTCCTGACATTGCTCCTGACATTGCCGCTGGTCCTGACACAGACACTGCACCTGGTACTGACACTGACACAGCTCCTGACACTGTCACTGCTCCTGACGCTGCTCCAGACTCTGCAACTGACACTGGCACTGCCCCCGTCACTGATCCTTACACTGACCCTGCTCCTGACACAGCTTCTGACACTGACACTGCTCCTGACACTGCTCCTGACACAGACACTGCTACTGATACTGACAATGCTCCTGACGCTGCTCCTGGCACAGACATGGCTCCGAACGAAGCTCCTGACACTGACACTGCTCCTGTCACTGACACTGGTCCTGACACAGCTTCTGACACTGGCACTGGTCCTGACACTGCTCCTGACCCTGACACTCCTCCTGAAACAGCTCCTGACACTGCTCCTGACACTGACACTGCTCCTGGCACTGCTCCTGACACTGACGCTGCTCCTGACGCTGACACTGACACTGCTCCTGGCACTGCTACTGACGCTGCTCCTGACACTGCTCCTGGTGCTGACACTGACACTGCTCCTGACACAGGCACTGTTTCTGGTACTGACACTGACACTGCTACTGACACTGCCACTGCTCCTGACGCTGCTTCAGACAATGCAGCTGTCACTGGCACGGCTCATCACACTGCTTCTGACACTGACACTGCTCCTGACACTGCTCCTGACACTGACACTGCACCTGACACTGCTCCTGGCATTGACGCTGGTCCTGACACTGCTCCTGAAACAGACACTGATCCTCACACAGCTCCTGACACTGACACTGCTCCTCACGCTGCTCCTGACACTCACACTGCTGCTGATCCTGACAATGCTCTTGAAACTGCTCCAGACACTGACCCTGATACTGCACCTGACACAACTCCTGAAATAGCTCCTGTAACTGACACAGCTCCTGACACTGCTCCTGACACTGACACTGCTGCTGATCCTGAGAATTCTCCTGACACTGCTCCTGACACTGACACTGACACAGACACTGCTCATGGGACAGCTCCTGTCACTGCTCCTGACACTGACACTGCTCCTGACACTGACACTGCTCCAGACAAAGCTACTGTCACTGACACTGCTCCTGACACTGCTCCTGACACAACTCCTGACACTGACACTGGTCCTCACACTGCTCCTGACACTGACACTGCTCCTCACGCTGGTCCTGACAATGATACTGCCCCTGAGACTGCTCCTGACACTGACGCTGCTCCTGGCACTGCTCCTGGCACTGCTCCTGACACTGACACTGCTCCTGATGCTGACACTGACACTGCTCCTGACACCGACACTGCTCCTGTCACTGCTCCTGACGCTGACACTGCTCCTGACACTGCTCCTGACACTGACACTGCTGCTGATCCTGACAATGCTCATGACAGTGCTCCTGACACTGACGCTGACACTGCTGATGACAGTGACACTGACACTGACGCTGCTCCTGTCACTGACACTGCTCCTCAGACTGCTCTTCACACTGACACTGCTCCTGACACTGCAACAGACACTGCTCTAGACACTGACACTGCTCCTGACACAGCTACTGTCACTGACACTGCTCCTGACACTGCTCCTGACACAACTCCTGACACTGACACTGCTCCTCAGACTGCTCTTCACACTGACACTGCTCCTGACACTGCTACTGACACAGTCACTGCTGCTGATACTGATAATGCTCCTGAAACTGCTCCTGACACTGACACTGCTCCTGACACAGCTCGTGACACTTCTCTTGACACTGCTCCCAACACTGACACTGCTCCATGAAACTGCTCCTGACACAGCTCCTGAAACTGACCCTGCTCCTGACACTACTCCTGACACTGCTCCAGAAACTGACACTGCTCCTGACACAGCTACTGTCACTGACACTGCTCCTGACACTGCTCCTGACACAACTCCTGACACTGACACTGCTCCTGAACCTCACACTGCTCCTGACACTGCTCCAGACACTGACACTGACACTGCTCCTGAAACTACTTCTGACACAACTCCTGACGATGACACTGCTTCTGACACTGCTTTTGACACTGACACTGCTCCTGACACAGCTCCTGACACAGCTCCTGACACTGACACTGACACTGCTCCTGACACTGACACTGACACTGCTCATGACAGTGACTCTGACACTGACTCTGCTCCCAGCACAGAGACTGAGACTGATCCTGACACTGACACTGCTCCTGTAACTGACACTTGTCCTGAGACTGCTTCTGACACTGGCACTGGTCCTGACACTGCTCCTTACATTGGCGCTGGTCCTGACTCTGCTCCTGACACTGACACTGGTCCCGACACAGACACTGCTGCTGATGCTGACAATGCTCCTGACACTGCTCCTGACACAGACACTGCTCCGAACAATGCTTCTGACACTGACACTGCTCCTGTCACTGGCACTGGTCCTGACACTGCTTCTGACACTGGCGCTGGTCCTGACACTGCTCCTGACACTCACGCTGCTCCTGACACTGACACTGACACTGCTCCTGACACTGCTCCAGACACTGACACTGCTCCTGAGACAGCTCGTGACACTGACACTGCTCCTGCCACTGTTCCTGACACTGCTGCTCACACTGACACTGTTCCTGACACTGGCACTGCTCCTGACAATGCTCCTGACACTGACACTGACACTGCTCCTGAAACTACTTCTGACACAACTCCTGACGATGACACTGCTTCTGACACTGCTTTTGACACTGACATTGCTCCTGACACAGCTCCTGACACAGCTCCTGACACTGACACTGACACTGCTCCTGACACTGACACTGACACTGCTCCCGGCACAGAGACTGAGACTGATCCTGACACTGACACTGCTCCTGTAACTGACACTTGTCCTGAGACTGCTTCTGACACTGGCACTGGTCCTGACACTGCTCCTTACATTGGCGCTGGTCCTGACTCTGCTCCTGACACTGACACTGGTCCCGACACAGACACTGCTGCTGATGCTGACAATGCTCCTGACACTGCTCCTGACACAGACACTGCTCCGAACAATGCTTCTGACACTGACACTGCTCCTGTCACTGGCACTGGTCCTGACACTGCTTCTGACACTGGCGCTGGTCCTGACACTGCTCCTGATACTCACGCTGCTCCTGACACTGACACTGACACTGCTCCTGACACTGCTCCAGACACTGACACTGCTCCTGAGACAGCTCGTGACACTGACACTGCTCCTGCCACTGTTCCTGACACTGCTGCTCACACTGACACTGTTCCTGACACTGGCACTGGTCCTGACAATGCTCCTGACACTGACACTGCTCCTCGAACAGCTCCTGACACTGCTGCTGACACTGACACAGCTGCTGATCCTGACACTGCTCCTGACACTGCTCCTGACACTGATACTGCTCCTGCCACTGCTCCTGACACTGCTCCTGACACTGCTCCTGACACTGACACTGCTCCTGACACTGCTCCTGACACTGCTCCTGACACTGGCACTGCTCCTGACACTGCTCCTGACAGTGACACTGCTCCTGACACTGCTCCTGACACTGACACTGCTGCTGATCCTGACGCTGATACTGCTCCTGTGTCTGACACTTGTCCTGACACTGCTCCTCACACTGCTCGCGACATTGCTCCAGACACTGACACTGCTCCTGACACAGCTCGTGACACTGCTGCTGACACTGACACTGCTTGTGGAACTGCTCCTGAAACTGACACTGCTCCTCGCACAGCTCCTGACACTGGCACTGCTCTTGGCACTGCTCCTGACACTGACACTGCTCCTGACACTGATACTGCTGCTGATCCTGACAAAGCTCCTGACACTGCTACTGACACTGCTCGCGACGTTGCTCCAGACACTGACACTGCTCCTGACACAGCTCGTGACGGTGACACTGCTCCTGCCACTGTTCCTGACACGGCTGCTCACACTGACACTGCTCCTGACACTGGCACTGGTCCTGACACTGCTCCTGACACTGACACTGCTCCTGACACTGCTCCTGACACTGACACTGGTCCCCACACTGCTCCTGACACTGACACTGCTCCTCACGCTGGTCCTGACAATGACACTGCCCCTGAGAGTGCTCCTGACACTGACGCTGCTGCTGGCACTGCTCCTGGCACTGCTCCTGACACTGACACTGCTCCTGATGCTCACACTGACACAACTACTGACACTGACACTGCTCCTGAACCTGACACTGCTCCTGACACTGCTCCTGACACTGACACTGCTCCTGGCACAGCTCCTGCCACTGCCACTGCTCCTGACACTGCTCCTGACACTGCTCCTGACACTGACACTGCTCATGGCACAGCTCCTGTCACTGCTCCTGACACTGACACTGCTCCTGACACTGACACTGCTCCTGACACTGCACCTGACACTGCTCCAGACACTGACACTGATACTGCACCTGACACAACTCCTGAAATAGCTCCTGTAACTGACACAGCTCCTGACACTGGTCCTGACACTGACACTGCTCCTGACACAGCTCGTGACACTTCTCTTGACACTGCTCCCTACACTGACACTGCTCCATGACACTGCTCCTGACACAGCTCCTGAAACTGACCCTGCTCCTGACACTGCTCCTGACACTGCTCCAGACACTGACACTGCTCCTGACACAGCTACTGTCACTGACACTGCTCCTGACACTGCTCCTGACACAACTCCTGACACTGACACTGCTCCTGAACCTGACACTGCTACTGACACTGCTCCAGACACTGACACTGACACTGCTCCTGAAACTACTTCTGACACAACTCCTGACGATGACACTGCTCCTGACACTGCTTCTGACACTGACACTGCTCCTGTCACAGCTCCTGACACAGTTCCTGACACTGACACTGACACTGCTCCTGACACTGACACTGACACTGCTCATGGCAGTGACTCTGACACTGACACTGCTCCCGGCACAGAGACTGAGACTGATCCTGACACTGACACTGGTCCTGTAACTGACACTTGTCCTGAGACTGCTTCTGACACTGGCACTGGTCCTGACACTCCTCCTTACATTGGCGCTGGTCCTGACTCTGCTCCTGACACTGACACTGTTCCTGACACTGATACTGCTGCTGATCCAGACACTCTCACTGCTACTGACACTGCTCCTGTCACTCACACTGCTGCTGATCCTGAGAATTCTCCTGACACTGCTCCTGACACTGACACTGACACGGCTGCTCACACTGACACTGCTCCTGACAATGGCACTGGTCCTGACACTGCTCCTGACACTGACACTGCTCCTGACACTGCTCCTGACACTGCTCGTGACACAGACACTGCTCCTGACAATGCACCTGACACTGACACTGCTCCTCACACAGCTCGTGCCACTGACACTGCTCCTACACTACTCCTGAGACAGACACTTCTGCTGATACTGACAATGCTCCTGTCACTGCTTCTGACACTGCTCCAGATACTGACACTCTCACTGCTACTGACACTGCTCCTGATACTGACACTGCTCCTGACACTGACACTACACCTCAAACTGCTCCTGACACTCCTCCTGACACTGACACTGCTCCTGGCACTGCTCCTGACAGTGACGCTGCGCCTGATGCTGACACTGACACTGCTCCTGGCACTGCTCCTGACGCTGCTCCTGTCACTGACACTGCTCCTCACACTGCTCTTCACACAGACACTGCTCCTGACACTGCTACTGACACAGACACTGCTGCTGATACTGATAATGCTCCTGAAACTGCTCCTGACCCTGACACGGCTGCTCACACTGCTCCTGATGCTGACATTGCTCCTGACACTGGTCCCGACACAGACACTGCTGCTGATGCTGACAATGCTCCTGACACTGCTCCTGACACAGACACTGCTCCGAACAATGCTTCTGACACTGACACTGCTCCTGTCACTGGCACTGGTCCTGACACTGCTTCTGACACTGGCGCTGGTCCTGACACTGCTCCTGACACTCACGCTGCTCCTGACACTGTCACTGACACTGCTCCTGGCACTGCTCCAGACACTGACACTGCTCCTGAGACAGCTCGTGACACTGACACTGCTCCTGCCACTGTTCCTGACACTGCTGCTCACACTGACACTGTTCCTGACACTGGCACTGGTCCTGACAATGCTCCTGACACTGACACTGCTCCCGACACTGCTCCTGACACTGCTGCTGACACTGACACTGCTTGTGACACTGCTCCTGAAACTGACACTGCTCCTCGAACAGCTCCTGACACTGCTGCTGACACTGACACTGCTTGTGACACTGCTCCTGAAACTGACACTGCTAATCGAACAGCTCCTGACACTGCTGCTGACACTGACACTGCTGCTGATCCTGACACTGCTCCTGACACTGCTCCTGACACTGACACTGCTCCTGCCACTGCTCCTGACACTGCTCCTGACACTGCTCCTGACACTGACACTGCTCCTGACACTGCTCCTGACACTGCTCCTGACACTGGCACTGCTCCTGACACTGCTCCTGACACTGACACTGCTCCTGACACTGCTCCTGACACTGACACTGCTGCTGATCCTGACGCTGATACTGCTCCTGTGTCTGACACTTGTCCTGACACTGCTCCTGACACTGCTCGCGACATTGCTCCAGACACTGACACTGCTCCTGACACAGCTCGTGACACTGCTGCTGACACTGACACTGCTTGTGGAACTGCTCCTGAAACTGACACTGCTCCTCACACAGCTCCTGACACTGGCACTGCTCTTGGCACTGCTCCTGACACTGACACTGCTCCTGACACTGATACTGCTGCTGATCCTGACAAAGCTCCTGACACTGCTACTGACACTGCTCGTGACGTTGCTCCAGACACTGACACTGCTCCTGACACAGCTCGTGACGGTGACACTGCTCCTGCCACTGTTCCTGACACGGCTGCTCACACTGACACTGCTCCTGACACTGGCACTGGTCCTGACACTGCTCCTGACACTGACACTGCTCCTGACACTGCTCCTGACACTGACACTGGTCCTCACACTGCTCCTGACACTGACACTGCTCCTCACTCTGGTCCTGACAATGACACTGCCCCTGAGAGTGCTCCTGACACTGACGCTGCTGCTGGCACTGCTCCTGGCACTGCTCCTGACACTGACACTGCTCCTGATGCTGACACTGACACAACTACTGACAGTGACACTGCTCCTGATCCTGACACTGCTCCTGACACTGCTCCAGACACTGACACTGACACTGCTCCTGAAACTACTTCCGACACAGCTCCTGACGATGACACTGCTCCTGACACTGCTTCTGACACTGACACTGCTCCTGACCCAGCTCCTGACACAGCTCCTGACACTGACACTGACACTGCTCCTGACACTGACACTGACACTGCTCACGGCACAGAGACTGAGACTGATCTTGACACTGACACTGCTCCTGTAACTGACACTTGCCCTGAGACTGCTTCTGACACTGGCACTGGACCTGACACTGCTCCTTACATTGGTGCTGGTCCTGACTCTGCTCCTGACACTGACACTGCTGCTGATCCTGGGAATTCTCCTGACACTGCTCCTGACACTGCTCCAGACACTGACACTGCTCCTCACACTGCTACTGACACAGACACTGCTGCTGATCCTGTCAGTGCTGCTGACACGGCTCCTGAGACTGACACTGCTCTTGACACTGCTCCTGACACTGCTCCTGACACTTCTCCTGACACTGCTCGTGACACTGACACTGCTCCATGACACTGCTCCTGACACAGCTCCTGACACGGACCCTGCTCCTGACACTGCTCCTGACACTGCTCCAGACACTGACACTGCTCCAGACACAGCTACTGTCACTGACAGTGCTCCTGACACTGCTCCTGACACAACTCCTGACGCTGACACTGATCCTCACACTGCTCCTGACACTGACACTGCTCCTCACGCTGGTCCTGACAATGACACTGCCCCTGAGTGTGCTCCTGACACTGACGCTGCTGCTGGCACTGCTCCTGGCACTGCTCCTGACACTGACACTGCTCCTGATGCTGACACTGACACTGCTCCTGTCACTGCTGCTGACGCTGACACTGCTCCTGACACTGCTCCTGACACTGACACTGCTCCTGGCACAGCTCCTGCCACTGCCACTGCTCCTGACACTGCTCCTGACACTGCTCCTGACACTGACACTGCTCATGGCACAGATCCTGTCACTGCTCCTGACACTGACACTGCTCCTGACACTGACACTGCTCCTGACACTGCACCTGACACTGCTCCTGACACTGTCACTGCTCCTGGTACTGACACTGACACTGCTCCTGACACAGGCACTGTTTCTGGTACTGACACTGACACTGCTACTGACACTGCCACTGCTCCTGACGCTGCTTCAGACAATGCAACTGACACTGGCACGGCTCCTCACACTGCTCCTGACACTGAAACAGCTCCTGACACTGCTCCTGACACTGACACTGCACCTGACACTGCTCCTGGCATTGACATTGGTCCTGACACTTCTCCTGAAACAGACACTGATCCTCACACAGCTCCAGACACTGACACTGCTCCTGACACAGCTCGTGACGGTGACACTGCTCCTGCCACTGTTCCTGACACGGCTGCTCACACTGACACTGCTCCTGACACTGGCACTGGTCCTGACACTGCTCCTGACACTGACACTGCTCCTGACACTGCTCCTGACACTGACACTGGTCCTCACACTGCTCCTGACACTGACACTGCTCCTCACGCTGGTCCTGACAATGACACTGCCCCTGAGAGTGCTCCTGACACTGACGCTGCTGCTGGCACTGCTCCTGGCACTGCTCCTGACACTGACACTGCTCCTGATGCTGACACTGACACAACTACTGACAGTGACACTGCTCCTGATCCTGACACTGCTCCTGACACTGCTCCAGACACTGACACTGACACTGCTCCTGAAACTACTTCCGACACAGCTCCTGACGATGACACTGCTCCTGACACTGCTTCTGACACTGACACTGCTCCTGACCCAGCTCCTGACACAGCTCCTGACACTGACACTGACACTGCTCCTGACACTGACACTGACACTGCTCACGGCACAGAGACTGAGACTGATCCTGACACTGACACTGCTCCTGTAACTGACACTTGCCCTGAGACTGCTTCTGACACTGGCACTGGACCTGACACTGCTCCTTACATTGGTGCTGGTCCTGACTCTGCTCCTGACACTGACACTGCTGCTGATCCTGGGAATTCTCCTGACACTGCTCCTGACACTGCTCCAGACACTGACACTGCTCCTCACACTGCTACTGACACAGACACTGCTGCTGATCCTGTCAGTGCTGCTGACACGGCTCCTGAGACTGACACTGCTCTTGACACTGCTCCTGACACTGCTCCTGACACTTCTCCTGACACTGCTCGTGACACTGACACTGCTCCATGACACTGCTCCTGACACAGCTCCTGACACGGACCCTGCTCCTGACACTGCTCCTGACACTGCTCCAGACACTGACACTGCTCCAGACACAGCTACTGTCACTGACAGTGCTCCTGACACTGCTCCTGACACAACTCCTGACGCTGACACTGGTCCTCACACTGCTCCTGACACTGACACTGCTCCTCACGCTGGTCCTGACAATGACACTGCCCCTGAGTGTGCTCCTGACACTGACGCTGCTGCTGGCACTGCTCCTGGCACTGCTCCTGACACTGACACTGCTCCTGATGCTGACACTGACACTGCTCCTGATACCGACACTGCTCCTGTCACTGCTCCTGACGCTGACACTGCTCCTGACACTGCTCCTGACACTGACACTGCTCCTGGCACAGCTCCTGCCACTGCCACTGCTCCTGACACTGCTCCTGACACTGCTCCTGACACTGACACTGCTCATGGCACAGATCCTGTCACTGCTCCTGACACTGACACTGCTCCTGACACTGACACTGCTCCTGACACTGCACCTGACACTGCTCCTGACACTGTCACTGCTCCTGGTACTGACACTGACACTGCTCCTGACACAGGCACTGTTTCTGGTACTGACACTGACACTGCTACTGACACTGCCACTGCTCCTGACGCTGCTTCAGACAATGCAACTGACACTGGCACGGCTCCTCACACTGCTCCTGACACTGAAACAGCTCCTGACACTGCTCCTGACACTGACACTGCACCTGACACTGCTCCTGGCATTGACATTGGTCCTGACACTTCTCCTGAAACAGACACTGATCCTCACACAGCTCCTGACACTGACACTGCTCCTCACGCTGCATCTGGCACTCACACTGCTGCTGATCCTGACAATGCTCTTGACACTGCTCCAGACACTGACACTGATACTGCACCTGACACAACTCCTGAAATAGCTCCTGTAACTGACACAGCTCCTGACACTGGTCCTGACACTGACACTGCTGCTGATCCTGAGAATTCTCCTGACACTGCTCCTGACACTGAGACTGACACTGCTCCTGACACTGCTCCTGACACTGACACTGCTGCTGATCCTGACAATGCTCATGACAGTGCTCCTGACACTGACGCTGACACTGCTGATGACAGTGACACTGACACTGACACTGCTCCTGTCACTGACACTGCCCCTCGGACTGCTCTTCACACTGACACTGCTCCTGACACTGCTACTGACACAGACACTGCTGCTGATACTGATAATGCTCCTGAAACTGCTCCTGACACTGACACTGCTCCTGACACTGCTCCTGACACTGACACTGGTCCCCACACTGCTCCTGACACTGACACTGCTCCTCACGCTGGTCCTGACAATGACACTGCCCCTGAGAGTGCTCCTGACACTGACGCTGCTGCTGGCACTGCTCCTGGCACTGCTCCTGACACTGACACTGCTCCTGATGCTCACACTGACACAACTACTGACACTGACACTGCTCCTGAACCTGACACTGCTCCTGACACTGCTCCTGACACTGACACTGCTCCTGGCACAGCTCCTGCCACTGCCACTGCTCCTGACACTGCTCCTGACACTGCTCCTGACACTGACACTGCTCATGGCACAGCTCCTGTCACTGCTCCTGACACTGACACTGCTCCTGACACTGACACTGCTCCTGACACTGCACCTGACACTGCTCCAGACACTGACACTGATACTGCACCTGACACAACTCCTGAAATAGCTCCTGTAACTGACACAGCTCCTGACACTGGTCCTGACACTGACACTGCTCCTGACACAGCTCGTGACACTTCTCTTGACACTGCTCCCTACACTGACACTGCTCCATGACACTGCTCCTGACACAGCTCCTGAAACTGACCCTGCTCCTGACACTGCTCCTGACACTGCTCCAGACACTGACACTGCTCCTGACACAGCTACTGTCACTGACACTGCTCCTGACACTGCTCCTGACACAACTCCTGACACTGACACTGCTCCTGAACCTGACACTGCTACTGACACTGCTCCAGACACTGACACTGACACTGCTCCTGAAACTACTTCTGACACAACTCCTGACGATGACACTGCTCCTGACACTGCTTCTGACACTGACACTGCTCCTGTCACAGCTCCTGACACAGTTCCTGACACTGACACTGACACTGCTCCTGACACTGACACTGACACTGCTCATGGCAGTGACTCTGACACTGACACTGCTCCCGGCACAGAGACTGAGACTGATCCTGACACTGACACTGGTCCTGTAACTGACACTTGTCCTGAGACTGCTTCTGACACTGGCACTGGTCCTGACACTCCTCCTTACATTGGCGCTGGTCCTGACTCTGCTCCTGACACTGACACTGTTCCTGACACTGATACTGCTGCTGATCCAGACACTCTCACTGCTACTGACACTGCTCCTGTCACTCACACTGCTGCTGATCCTGAGAATTCTCCTGACACTGCTCCTGACACTGACACTGACACGGCTGCTCACACTGACACTGCTCCTGACAATGGCACTGGTCCTGACACTGCTCCTGACACTGACACTGCTCCTGACACTGCTCCTGACACTGCTCGTGACACAGACACTGCTCCTGACAATGCACCTGACACTGACACTGCTCCTCACACAGCTCGTGCCACTGACACTGCTCCTACACTACTCCTGAGACAGACACTTCTGCTGATACTGACAATGCTCCTGTCACTGCTTCTGACACTGCTCCAGATACTGACACTCTCACTGCTACTGACACTGCTCCTGATACTGACACTGCTCCTGACACTGACACTACACCTCAAACTGCTCCTGACACTCCTCCTGACACTGACACTGCTCCTGGCACTGCTCCTGACAGTGACGCTGCGCCTGATGCTGACACTGACACTGCTCCTGGCACTGCTCCTGACGCTGCTCCTGTCACTGACACTGCTCCTCACACTGCTCTTCACACAGACACTGCTCCTGACACTGCTACTGACACAGACACTGCTGCTGATACTGATAATGCTCCTGAAACTGCTCCTGACCCTGACACGGCTGCTCACACTGCTCCTGATGCTGACATTGCTCCTGACACTGGTCCCGACACAGACACTGCTGCTGATGCTGACAATGCTCCTGACACTGCTCCTGACACAGACACTGCTCCGAACAATGCTTCTGACACTGACACTGCTCCTGTCACTGGCACTGGTCCTGACACTGCTTCTGACACTGGCGCTGGTCCTGACACTGCTCCTGACACTCACGCTGCTCCTGACACTGTCACTGACACTGCTCCTGGCACTGCTCCAGACACTGACACTGCTCCTGAGACAGCTCGTGACACTGACACTGCTCCTGCCACTGTTCCTGACACTGCTGCTCACACTGACACTGTTCCTGACACTGGCACTGGTCCTGACAATGCTCCTGACACTGACACTGCTCCCGACACTGCTCCTGACACTGCTGCTGACACTGACACTGCTTGTGACACTGCTCCTGAAACTGACACTGCTCCTCGAACAGCTCCTGACACTGCTGCTGACACTGACACTGCTTGTGACACTGCTCCTGAAACTGACACTGCTAATCGAACAGCTCCTGACACTGCTGCTGACACTGACACTGCTGCTGATCCTGACACTGCTCCTGACACTGCTCCTGACACTGACACTGCTCCTGCCACTGCTCCTGACACTGCTCCTGACACTGCTCCTGACACTGACACTGCTCCTGACACTGCTCCTGACACTGCTCCTGACACTGGCACTGCTCCTGACACTGCTCCTGACACTGACACTGCTCCTGACACTGCTCCTGACACTGACACTGCTGCTGATCCTGACGCTGATACTGCTCCTGTGTCTGACACTTGTCCTGACACTGCTCCTGACACTGCTCGCGACATTGCTCCAGACACTGACACTGCTCCTGACACAGCTCGTGACACTGCTGCTGACACTGACACTGCTTGTGGAACTGCTCCTGAAACTGACACTGCTCCTCACACAGCTCCTGACACTGGCACTGCTCTTGGCACTGCTCCTGACACTGACACTGCTCCTGACACTGATACTGCTGCTGATCCTGACAAAGCTCCTGACACTGCTACTGACACTGCTCGTGACGTTGCTCCAGACACTGACACTGCTCCTGACACAGCTCGTGACGGTGACACTGCTCCTGCCACTGTTCCTGACACGGCTGCTCACACTGACACTGCTCCTGACACTGGCACTGGTCCTGACACTGCTCCTGACACTGACACTGCTCCTGACACTGCTCCTGACACTGACACTGGTCCTCACACTGCTCCTGACACTGACACTGCTCCTCACTCTGGTCCTGACAATGACACTGCCCCTGAGAGTGCTCCTGACACTGACGCTGCTGCTGGCACTGCTCCTGGCACTGCTCCTGACACTGACACTGCTCCTGATGCTGACACTGACACAACTACTGACAGTGACACTGCTCCTGATCCTGACACTGCTCCTGACACTGCTCCAGACACTGACACTGACACTGCTCCTGAAACTACTTCCGACACAGCTCCTGACGATGACACTGCTCCTGACACTGCTTCTGACACTGACACTGCTCCTGACCCAGCTCCTGACACAGCTCCTGACACTGACACTGACACTGCTCCTGACACTGACACTGACACTGCTCACGGCACAGAGACTGAGACTGATCCTGACACTGACACTGCTCCTGTAACTGACACTTGCCCTGAGACTGCTTCTGACACTGGCACTGGACCTGACACTGCTCCTTACATTGGTGCTGGTCCTGACTCTGCTCCTGACACTGACACTGCTGCTGATCCTGGGAATTCTCCTGACACTGCTCCTGACACTGCTCCAGACACTGACACTGCTCCTCACACTGCTACTGACACAGACACTGCTGCTGATCCTGTCAGTGCTGCTGACACGGCTCCTGAGACTGACACTGCTCTTGACACTGCTCCTGACACTGCTCCTGACACTTCTCCTGACACTGCTCGTGACACTGACACTGCTCCATGACACTGCTCCTGACACAGCTCCTGACACGGACCCTGCTCCTGACACTGCTCCTGACACTGCTCCAGACACTGACACTGCTCCAGACACAGCTACTGTCACTGACAGTGCTCCTGACACTGCTCCTGACACAACTCCTGACGCTGACACTGATCCTCACACTGCTCCTGACACTGACACTGCTCCTCACGCTGGTCCTGACAATGACACTGCCCCTGAGTGTGCTCCTGACACTGACGCTGCTGCTGGCACTGCTCCTGGCACTGCTCCTGACACTGACACTGCTCCTGATGCTGACACTGACACTGCTCCTGTCACTGCTGCTGACGCTGACACTGCTCCTGACACTGCTCCTGACACTGACACTGCTCCTGGCACAGCTCCTGCCACTGCCACTGCTCCTGACACTGCTCCTGACACTGCTCCTGACACTGACACTGCTCATGGCACAGATCCTGTCACTGCTCCTGACACTGACACTGCTCCTGACACTGACACTGCTCCTGACACTGCACCTGACACTGCTCCTGACACTGTCACTGCTCCTGGTACTGACACTGACACTGCTCCTGACACAGGCACTGTTTCTGGTACTGACACTGACACTGCTACTGACACTGCCACTGCTCCTGACGCTGCTTCAGACAATGCAACTGACACTGGCACGGCTCCTCACACTGCTCCTGACACTGAAACAGCTCCTGACACTGCTCCTGACACTGACACTGCACCTGACACTGCTCCTGGCATTGACATTGGTCCTGACACTTCTCCTGAAACAGACACTGATCCTCACACAGCTCCAGACACTGACACTGCTCCTGACACAGCTCGTGACGGTGACACTGCTCCTGCCACTGTTCCTGACACGGCTGCTCACACTGACACTGCTCCTGACACTGGCACTGGTCCTGACACTGCTCCTGACACTGACACTGCTCCTGACACTGCTCCTGACACTGACACTGGTCCTCACACTGCTCCTGACACTGACACTGCTCCTCACGCTGGTCCTGACAATGACACTGCCCCTGAGAGTGCTCCTGACACTGACGCTGCTGCTGGCACTGCTCCTGGCACTGCTCCTGACACTGACACTGCTCCTGATGCTGACACTGACACAACTACTGACAGTGACACTGCTCCTGATCCTGACACTGCTCCTGACACTGCTCCAGACACTGACACTGACACTGCTCCTGAAACTACTTCCGACACAGCTCCTGACGATGACACTGCTCCTGACACTGCTTCTGACACTGACACTGCTCCTGACCCAGCTCCTGACACAGCTCCTGACACTGACACTGACACTGCTCCTGACACTGACACTGACACTGCTCACGGCACAGAGACTGAGACTGATCCTGACACTGACACTGCTCCTGTAACTGACACTTGCCCTGAGACTGCTTCTGACACTGGCACTGGACCTGACACTGCTCCTTACATTGGTGCTGGTCCTGACTCTGCTCCTGACACTGACACTGCTGCTGATCCTGGGAATTCTCCTGACACTGCTCCTGACACTGCTCCAGACACTGACACTGCTCCTCACACTGCTACTGACACAGACACTGCTGCTGATCCTGTCAGTGCTGCTGACACGGCTCCTGAGACTGACACTGCTCTTGACACTGCTCCTGACACTGCTCCTGACACTTCTCCTGACACTGCTCGTGACACTGACACTGCTCCATGACACTGCTCCTGACACAGCTCCTGACACGGACCCTGCTCCTGACACTGCTCCTGACACTGCTCCAGACACTGACACTGCTCCAGACACAGCTACTGTCACTGACAGTGCTCCTGACACTGCTCCTGACACAACTCCTGACGCTGACACTGGTCCTCACACTGCTCCTGACACTGACACTGCTCCTCACGCTGGTCCTGACAATGACACTGCCCCTGAGTGTGCTCCTGACACTGACGCTGCTGCTGGCACTGCTCCTGGCACTGCTCCTGACACTGACACTGCTCCTGATGCTGACACTGACACTGCTCCTGACACCGACACTGCTCCTGTCACTGCTCCTGACGCTGACACTGCTCCTGACACTGCTCCTGACACTGACACTGCTCCTGTCACAGCTCCTGCCACTGCCACTGCTCCTGACACTGCTCCTGACACTGCTCCTGACACTGACACTGCTCATGGCACAGATCCTGTCACTGCTCCTGACACTGACACTGCTCCTGACACAGACACTGCTCCTGACACTGCACCTGACACTGCTCCTGACACTGTCACTGCTCCTGGTACTGACACTGACACTGCTCCTGACACAGGCACTGTTTCTGGTACTGACACTGACACTGCTACTGACACTGCCACTGCTCCTGACGCTGCTTCAGACAATGCAACTGACACTGGCACGGCTCCTCACACTGCTCCTGACACTGAAACAGCTCCTGACACTGCTCCTGACACTGACACTGCACCTGACACTGCTCCTGGCATTGACATTGGTCCTGACACTTCTCCTGAAACAGACACTGATCCTCACACAGCTCCTGACACTGACACTGCTCCTCACGCTGCATCTGGCACTCACACTGCTGCTGATCCTGACAATGCTCTTGACACTGCTCCAGACACTGACACTGATACTGCACCTGACACAACTCCTGAAATAGCTCCTGTAACTGACACAGCTCCTGACACTGGTCCTGACACTGACACTGCTGCTGATCCTGAGAATTCTCCTGACACTGCTCCTGACACTGAGACTGACACTGCTCCTGACACTGCTCCTGACACTGACACTGCTGCTGATCCTGACAATGCTCATGACAGTGCTCCTGACACTGACGCTGACACTGCTGATGACAGTGACACTGACACTGACACTGCTCCTGTCACTGACACTGCCCCTCGGACTGCTCTTCACACTGACACTGCTCCTGACACTGCTACTGACACAGACACTGCTGCTGATACTGATAATGCTCCTGAAACTGCTCCTGACACTGACACTGCTCCTGACACAGCTCGTGACACTTCTCTTGACACTGCTCCCTACACTGACACTGCTCCATGACACTGCTCCTGACACAGCTCCTGAAACTGACCCTGTTCCTGACACTGCTCCTGACTCTGCTCCAGACACTGACACTGCTCCTGACACAGCTACTGTCACTGACACTGCTCCTGACACTGCTCCTGACACAACTCCTGACACTGACACTGCTCCTGAACCTGACACTGCTACTGACACTGCTCCAGACACTGACACTGACACTGCTCCTGAAACTACTTCTGACAGAACTCCTGACGATGACACTGCTCCTGACACTGCTTCTGACACTGACACTGCCCCTGTCACAGCTCCTGACACAGTTCCTGACACTGACACTGACACTGCTCCTGACACTGACACTGACACTGCTCATGGCAGTGACTCTGACACTGACACTGCTCCCGGCACAGAGACTGAGACTGATCCTGACACTGACACTGGTCCTGTAACTGACACTTGTCCTGAGACTGCTTCTGACACTGGCACTGGTCCTGACACTGCTCCTTACATTGGCGCTGGTCCTGACTCTGCTCCTGACACTGACACTGCTCCTGACACTGCTCCTGACACAGACACTGCTGCTGATACTGACAATGCTCCTGACACTGCTTCTGACACTGCTCCTGAAACTAACACTGCTCCTGACACTGCTCCTGACACTGACACTGCTCCTGCCACTGCTCCTGACACTGCTCCTGACACTGCTCCTGACACTGACACTGCTCCTGACACTGCTCCTGACACTGCTCCTGACACTGGCACTGCTCCTGACACTGCTCCTGACACTGACACTGCTCCTGACACTGCTCCTGACACTGACACTGCTGCTGATCCTGACGCTGATACTGCTCCTGTGTCTGACACTTGTCCTGACACTGCTCCTGACACTGCTCGCGACATTGCTCCAGACACTGACACTGCTCCTGACACAGCTCGTGACACTGCTGCTGACACTGACACTGCTTGTGGAACTGCTCCTGAAACTGACACTGCTCCTCACACAGCTCCTGACACTGGCACTGTTCTTGGCACTGCTCCTGACACTGAACCTGCTCCTGACGCTGATACTGCTGCTGATCCTGACAAAGCTCCTGACACTGCTACTGACACTGCTCGTGACGTTGCTCCAGACACTGACACTGCTCCTGACACAGCTCGTGACGGTGACACTGCTCCTGCCACTGTTCCTGACACGGCTGCTCACACTGACACTGCTCCTGACACTGGCACTGGTCCTGACACTGCTCCTGACACTGACACTGCTCCTGACACTGCTCCTGACACTGACACTGGTCCTCACACTGCTCCTGACACTGACACTGCTCCTCACGCTGGTCCTGACAATGACACTGCCCCTGAGAGTGCTCCTGACACTGACGCTGCTGCTGGCACTGCTCCTGGCACTGCTCCTGACATTGACACTGCTCCTGTGTCTGACACTTGTCCTGACACTGCTCCTGACACTGCTCGCGACATTGCTCCAGACACTGACACTGCTCCTGACACAGCTCGTGACACTGCTGCTGACACTGACACTGCTTGTGGAACTGCTCCTGAAACTGACACTGCTCCTCGCACAGCTCCTGACACTGGCACTGCTCTTGGCACTGCTCCTGACACTGACACTGCTCCTGACACTGATACTGCTGCTGATCCTGACAAAGCTCCTGACACTGCTACTGACACTGCTCGTGACGTTGCTCCAGACACTGACACTGCTCCTGACACAGCTCGTGACGGTGACACTGCTCCTGCCACTGTTCCTGACACGGCTGCTCACACTGACACTGCTCCTGACACTGGCACTGGTCCTGACACTGCTCCTGACACTGACACTGCTCCTGACACTGCTCCTGACACTGACACTGGTCCCCACACTGCTCCTGACACTGACACTGCTCCTCACGCTGGTCCTGACAATGACACTGCCCCTGAGAGTGCTCCTGACACTGACGCTGCTGCTGGCACTGCTCCTGCCACTGCTCCTGACACTGACACTGCTCCTGATGCTCACACTGACACAACTACTGACACTGACACTGCTCCTGAACCTGACACTGCTCCTGACACTGCTCCAGACACTGACACTGACACTGCTCCTGAAACTACTTCTGACACTGCTCCTGACGATGACACTGCTCCTGACACTGCTTCTGACACTGACACTGCTCCTGACACAGTTCCTGACACAGCTCCTGACACTCACACTGACACTGCTCCTGACACTGCCACTGCTCCTGACGCTGGTCCTGACAATGACACTGCCCCTGAGAGTGCTCCTGACACTGACGCTGCTGCTGGCACTGCTCCTGGCACTGCTCCTCACACTGACACTGCTCCTGATTCTGACACTGACACTGCTCCTGACACCGACACTGCTCCTGTCACTGCTCCTGACCTTGACACTGCTCCTGACACTGCTCCTGACACTGACACTGCTCCTGGCACAGCTCCTGCCACTGCCACTGCTCCTGACACTGCTCCTGACACTGCTCCTGACACTGACACTGCTCATGGCACAGCTCCTGTCACTGCTCCTGACACTGACACTGCTCCTGACACTGACACTGCTCCTGACACTGCACCTGACACTGCTCCTGACACTGTCACTGCTCCTGGTACTGACACTGACACTGCTCCTGACACAGGCACTGTTTCTGGTACTGACACTGACACTGCTACTGACACTGCCACTGCTCCTGACGCTGCTTCAGACAATGCAACTGACACTGGCACGGCTCCTCACACTGCTCGTGACACTGAAACAGCTCCTGACACTGCTCCTGACACTGACACTGCACCTGACACTGCTCCTGGCATTGACATTGGTCCTGACACTTCTCCTGAAACAGACACTGATCCTCACACAGCTCCTGACACTGACACTGCTCCTCACGCTGCATCTGGCACTCACACTGCTGCTGATCCTGACAATGCTCTTGACACTGCTCCAGACACTGACACTGATACTGCACCTGACACAACTCCTGAAATAGCTCCTGTAACTGACACAGCTCCTGACACTGGTCCTGACACTGACACTGCTCCTGACACAGCACGTGACACTTCTCTTGACACTGCTCCCTACACTGACACTGCTCCATGACACTGCTCCTGACACAGCTCCTGAAACTGACCCTGCTCCTGACACTGCTCCTGACACTGCTCCAGACACTGACACTGCTCCTGACACAGCTACTGTCACTGACACTGCTCCTGACACTGCTCCTGACACAACTCCTGACACTGACACTGCTCCTGAACCTGACACTGCTACTGACACTGCTCCAGACACTGACACTGACACTGCTCCTGAAACTACTTCTGACACAGCTCCTGACGATGACACTGCTCCTGACACTGCTTCTGACACTGACACTGCTCCTGTCACAGCTCCTGACACAGTTCCTGACACTGACACTGACACTGCTCCTGACACTGACACTGACACTGCTCATGGCAGTGACTCTGACACTGACACTGCTCCCGGCACAGAGACTGAGACTGATCCTGACACTGACACTGGTCCTGTAACTGACACTTGTCCTGAGACTGCTTCTGACACTGGCACTGGTCCTGACACTCCTCCTTACATAGGCGCTGGTCCTGACTCTGCTCCTGACACTGACACTGTTCCTGACACTGATACTGCTGCTGATCCAGACACTCTCACTGCTACTGACACTGCTCCTGTCACTCACACTGCTGCTGATCCTGAGAATTCTCCTGACACTGCTCCTGACACTGACACTGACACGGCTGCTCACACTGACACTGCTCCTGACAATGGCACTGGTCCTGACACTGCTCCTGACACTGACACTGCTCCTGACACTGCTCCTGACACTGCTCGTGACACAGACACTGCTCCTGACAATGCACCTGACACTGACACTGCTCCTCACACAGCTCGTGCCACTGACACTGCTCCTACACTACTCCTGAGACAGACACTTCTGCTGATACTGACAATGCTCCTGTCACTGCTTCTGACACTGCTCCAGATACTGACACTCTCACTGCTACTGACACTGCTCCTGATACTGACACTGCTCCTGACACTGACACTACACCTCAAACTGCTCCTGACACTCCTCCTGACACTGACACTGCTCCTGGCACTGCTCCTGACAGTGACGCTGCGCCTGATGCTGACACTGACACTGCTCCTGGCACTGCTCCTGACGCTGCTCCTGTCACTGACACTGCTCCTCACACTGCTCTTCACACAGACACTGCTCCTGACACTGCTACTGACACAGACACTGCTGCTGATACTGATAATGCTCCTGAAACTGCTCCTGACCCTGACACGGCTGCTCACACTGCTCCTGATGCTGACATTGCTCCTGACACTGGTCCCGACACAGACACTGCTGCTGATGCTGACAATGCTCCTGACACTGCTCCTGACACAGACACTGCTCCGAACAATGCTTCTGACACTGACACTGCTCCTGTCACTGGCACTGGTCCTGACACTGCTTCTGACACTGGCGCTGGTCCTGACACTGCTCCTGACACTCACGCTGCTCCTGACACTGTCACTGACACTGCTCCTGGCACTGCTCCAGACACTGACACTGCTCCTGAGACAGCTCGTGACACTGACACTGCTCCTGCCACTGTTCCTGACACTGGCACTGGTCCTGACAATGCTCCTGACACTGACACTGCTCCCGACACTGCTCCTGACACTGCTGCTGACACTGACACTGCTTGTGACACTGCTCCTGAAACTGACACTGCTCCTCGAACAGCTCCTGACACTGCTGCTGACACTGACACTGCTTGTGACACTGCTCCTGAAACTGACACTGCTCCTCGAACAGCTCCTGACACTGCTGCTGACACTGACACTGCTGCTGATCCTGACACTGCTCCTGACACTGCTCCTGACACTGACACGGCTCCTGCCACTGCTCCTGACACTGCTCCGGACACTGCTCCTGACACTGACACTGCTCCTGACACTGCTCCTGACACTGCTCCTGACACTGGCACTGCTCCTGACACTGCTCCTGACACTGACACTGCTCCTGACACTGCTCCTGACACTGACACTGCTGATGATCCTGACGCTGATACTGCTCCTGTGTCTGACACTTGTCCTGACACTGCTCCTGACACTGCTCGCGACATTGCTCCAGACACTGACACTGCTCCTGACACAGCTCGTGACACTGCTGCTGACACTGACACTGCTTGTGGAACTGCTCCTGAAACTGACACTGCTCCTCACACAGCTCCTGACACTGGCACTGCTCTTGGCACTGCTCCTGACACTGACACTGCTCCTGACACTGATACTGCTGCTGATCCTGACAAAGCTCCTGACACTGCTACTGACACTGCTCGTGACGTTGCTCCAGACACTGACACTGCTCCTGACACAGCTCGTGACGGTGACACTGCTCCTGCCACTGTTCCTGACACGGCTGCTCACACTGACACTGCTCCTGACACTGGCACTGGTCCTGACACTGCTCCTGACACTGACACTGCTCCTGACACTGCTCCTGACACTGACACTGGTCCTCACACTGCTCCTGACACTGACACTGCTCCTCACGCTGGTCCTGACAATGACACTGCCCCTGAGAGTGCTCCTGACACTGACGCTGCTGCTGGCACTGCTCCTGGCACTGCTCCTGACACTGACACTGCTCCTGATGCTGACACTGACACAACTACTGACAGTGACACTGCTCCTGATCCTGACACTGCTCCTGACACTGCTCCAGACACTGACACTGACACTGCTCCTGAAACTACTTCCGACACAGCTCCTGACGATGACACTGCTCCTGACACTGCTTCTGACACTGACACTGCTCCTGACCCAGCTCCTGACACAGCTCCTGACACTGACACTGACACTGCTCCTGACACTGACACTGACACTGCTCATGACAGTGACTCTGACACTGACACTGCTCACGGCACAGAGACTGAGACTGATCCTGACACTGACACTGCTCCTGTAACTGACACTTGTCCTGAGACTGCTTCTGGACCTGACACTGCTCCTTACATTGGTGCTGGTCCTGACTCTGCTCCTGACACTGACACTGCTGCTGATCCTGGGAATTCTCCTGACACTTCTCCTGACACTGCTCCAGACACTGACACTGCTCCAGACACAGCTACTGTCACTGACACTGCTCCTGACACTGCTCCTGACACAACTCCTGACACTGACGCTGGTCCTCACACTGCTCCTGACACTGACACTGCTCCTCACGCTGGTCCTGACAATGACACTGCCCCTGAGTGTGCTCCTGACACTGACGCTGCTGCTGGCACTGCTCCTGGCACTGCTCCTGACACTGACACTGCTCCTGATGCTGACACTGACACTGCTCCTGACACCGACACTGCTCCTGTCACTGCTCCTGACGCTGACACTGCTCCTGACACTGCTCCTGACACTGACACTGCTCCTGGCACAGCTCCTGCCACTGCCACTGCTCCTGACACTGCTCCTGACACTGCTCCTGACACTGACACTGCTCATGGCACAGATCCTGTCACTGCTCCTGACACTGACACTGCTCCTGACACAGACACTGCTCCTGACACTGCACCTGACACTGCTCCTGACACTGTCACTGCTCCTGGTACTGACACTGACACTGCTCCTGACACAGGCACTGTTTCTGGTACTGACACTGACACTGCTACTGACACTGCCAGTGCTCCTGACGCTGCTTCAGACAATGCAACTGACACTGGCACGGCTCCTCACACTGCTCCTGACACTGAAACAGCTCCTGACACTGCTCCTGACACTGACACTGCACCTGACACTGCTCCTGGCATTGACATTGGTCCTGACACTTCTCCTGAAACAGACACTGATCCTCACACAGCTCCTGACACTGACACTGCTCCTCACGCTGCATCTGGCACTCACACTGCTGCTGATCCTGACAATGCTCTTGACACTGCTCCAGACACTGACACGGATACTGCACCTGACACAACTCCTGAAATAGCTCCTGTAACTGACACAGCTCCTGACACTGGTCCTGACACTGACACTGCTCCTGACACAGCTCGTGACACTTCTCTTGACACTGCTCCCTACACTGACACTGCTCCATGACACTGCTCCTGACACAGCTCCTGAAACTGACCCTGCTCCTGACACTGCTCCTGACACTGCTCCAGACACTGACACTGCTCCTGACACAGCTACTGTCACTGACACTGCTCCTGACACTGCTCCTGACACAACTCCTGACACTGACACTGCTCCTGAACCTGACACTGCTACTGACACTGCTCCAGACACTGACACTGACACTGCTCCTGAAACTACTTCTGACACAGCTCCTGACGATGACACTGCTCCTGACACTGCTTCTGACACTGACACTGCTCCTGTCACAGCTCCTGACACAGTTCCTGACACTGACACTGACACTGCTCCTGACACTGACACTGACACTGCTCATGGCAGTGACTCTGACACTGACACTGCTCCCGGCACAGAGACTGAGACTGATCCTGACACTGACACTGGTCCTGTAACTGACACTTGTCCTGAGACTGCTTCTGACACTGGCACTGGTCCTGACACTCCTCCTTACATTGGCGCTGGTCCTGACTCTGCTCCTGACACTGACACTGTTCCTGACACTGATACTGCTGCTGATCCAGACACTCTCACTGCTACTGACACTGCTCCTGTCACTCACACTGCTGCTGATCCTGAGAATTCTCCTGACACTGCTCCTGACACTGACACTGACACGGCTGCTCACACTGACACTGCTCCTGACAATGGCACTGGTCCTGACACTGCTCCTGACACTGACACTGCTCCTGACACTGCTCCTGACACTGCTCGTGACACAGACACTGCTCCTGACAATGCACCTGACACTGACACTGCTCCTCACACAGCTCGTGCCACTGACACTGCTCCTACACTACTCCTGAGACAGACACTTCTGCTGATACTGACAATGCTCCTGTCACTGCTTCTGACACTGCTCCAGATACTGACACTCTCACTGCTACTGACACTGCTCCTGATACTGACACTGCTCCTGACACTGACACTACACCTCAAACTGCTCCTGACACTCCTCCTGACACTGACACTGCTCCTGGCACTGCTCCTGACAGTGACGCTGCGCCTGGTGCTGACACTGACACTGCTCCTGGCACTGCTCCTGACGCTGCTCCTGTCACTGACAATGCTCCTCACACTGCTCTTCACACAGACACTGCTCCTGACACTGCTACTGACACAGACACTGCTGCTGATACTGATAATGCTCCTGAAACTGCTCCTGACCCTGACACGGCTGCTCACACTGCTCCTGATGCTGACATTGCTCCTGACACTGGTCCCGACACAGACACTGCTCCTGAGACAGCTCGTGACACTGACACTGCTCCTGCCACTGTTCCTGACACTGCTGCTCACACTGACACTGTTCCTGACACTGGCACTGGTCCTGACAATGCTCCTGACTCTGACACTGCTCCCGACACTGCTCCTGACACTGCTGCTGACACTGACACTGCTTGTGACACTGCTCCTGAAACTGACACTGCTCCTCGAACAGCTCCTGACACTGCTGCTGACACTGACACTGCTTGTGACACTGCTCCTGAAACTGACACTGCTCCTCGAACAGCTCCTGACACTGCTGCTGACACTGACACTGCTGCTGATCCTGACACTGCTCCTGACACTGCTCCTGACACTGACACTGCTCCTGCCACTGCTCCTGACACTGCTCCTGACACTGCTCCTGACACTGACACTGCTCCTGACACTGCTCCTGACACTGCTCCTGACACTGGCACTGCTCCTGACACTGCTCCTGACACTGACACTGCTCCTGACACTGCTCCTGACACTGACACTGCTGCTGATCCTGACGCTGATACTGCTCCTGTGTCTGACACTTGTCCTGACACTGCTCCTGACACTGCTCGCGACATTGCTCCAGACACTGACACTGCTCCTGACACAGCTCGTGACACTGCTGCTGACACTGACACTGCTTGTGGAACTGCTCCTGAAACTGACACTGCTCCTCACACAGCTCCTGACACTGGCACTGCTCTTGGCACTGCTCCTGACACTGACACTGCTCCTGACACTGATACTGCTGCTGATCCTGACAAAGATCCTGACACTGCTACTGACACTGCTCGTGACGTTGCTCCAGACACTGACACTGCTCCTGACACAGCTCGTGACGGTGACACTGCTCCTGCCACTGTTCCTGACACGGCTGCTCACACTGACACTGCTCCTGACACTGGCACTGGTCCTGACACTGCTCCTGACACTGACACTGCTCCTGACACTGCTCCTGACACTGACACTGCTCCTGATGCTGACACTGACACAACTACTGACAGTGACACTGCTCCTGATCCTGACACTGCTCCTGACACTGCTCCAGACACTGACACTGACACTGCTCCTGAAACTACTTCCGACACAGCTCCTGACGATGACACTGCTCCTGACACTGCTTCTGACACTGACACTGCTCCTGACCCAGCTCCTGACACAGCTCCTGACACTGACACTGACACTGCTCCTGACACTGACACTGACACTGCTCATGACAGTGACTCTGACACTGACACTGCTCACGGCACAGAGACTGAGACTGATCCTGACACTGACACTGCTCCTGTAACTGACACTTGTCCTGAGACTGCTTCTGACACTGGCACTGGACCTGACACTGCTCCTTACATTGGTGCTGGTCCTGACTCTGCTCCTGACACTGACACTGCTGCTGATCCTGGGAATTCTCCTGACACTGCTCCTGACACTGCTCCAGACACTGACACTGCTCCTCACACTGCTACTGACACAGACACTGCTGCTGATCCTGTCAGTGCTGCTGACACGGCTCCTGAGACTGACACTGCTCTTGACACTGCTCCTGACACTGCTCCTGACACTTCTCCTGACACTGCTCGTGACACTGACACTGCTCCATGACACTGCTCCTGACACAGCTCCTGACACGGACCCTGCTCCTGACACTGCTCCTGACACTGCTCCAGACACTGACACTGCTCCAGACACAGCTACTGTCACTGACACTGCTCCTGACACTGCTCCTGACACAACTCCTGACACTGACACTGGTCCTCACACTGCTCCTGACACTGACACTGCTCCTCACGCTGGTCCTGACAATGACACTGCCCCTGAGTGTGCTCCTGACACTGACGCTGCTGCTGGCACTGCTCCTGGCACTGCTCCTGACACTGACACTGCTCCTGATGCTGACACTGACACTGCTCCTGACACCGACACTGCTCCTGTCACTGCTCCTGACGCTGACACTGCTCCTGACACTGCTCCTGACACTGACACTGCTCCTGGCACAGCTCCTGCCACTGCCACTGCTCCTGACACTGCTCCTGACGCTGCTCCTGACACTGACACTGCTCATGGCACAGATCCTGTCACTGCTCCTGACACTGACACTGCTCCTGACACTGACACTGCTCCTGACACTGCACCTGACACTGCTCCTGACACTGTCACTGCTCCTGGTACTGACACTGACACTGCTCCTGACACAGGCACTGTTTCTGGTACTGACACTGACACTGCTACTGACACTACCACTGCTCCTGACGCTGCTTCAGACAATGCAACTGACACTGGCACGGCTCCTCACACTGCTCCTGACACTGAAACAGCTCCTGACACTGCTCCTGACACTGACACTGCACCTGACACTGCTCCTGGCATTGACATTGGTCCTGACACTTCTCCTGAAACAGACACTGATCCTCACACAGCTCCTGACACTGACACTGCTCCTCACGCTGCATCTGGCACTCACACTGCTGCTGATCCTGACAATGCTCTTGACACTGCTCCAGACACTGACACTGATACTGCACCTGACACAACTCCTGAAATAGCTCCTGTAACTGACACAGCTCCTGACACTGGTCCTGACACTGACACTGCTGCTGATCCTGAGAATTCTCCTGACACTGCTCCTGACACTGAGACTGACACTGCTCCTGACACTGCTCCTGACACTGACACTGCTGCTGATCCTGACAATGCTCATGACAGTGCTCCTGACACTGACGCTGACACTGCTGATGACAGTGACACTGACACTGACACTGCTCCTGTCACTGACACTGCCCCTCGGACTGCTCTTCACACTGACACTGCTCCTGACACTGCTACTGACACAGACACTGCTGCTGATACTGATAATGCTCCTGAAACTGCTCCTGACACTGACACTGCTCCTGACACAGCTCGTGACACTTCTCTTGACACTGCTCCCTACACTGACACTGCTCCATGACACTGCTCCTGACACAGCTCCTGAAACTGACCCTGTTCCTGACACTGCTCCTGACTCTGCTCCAGACACTGACACTGCTCCTGACACAGCTACTGTCACTGACACTGCTCCTGACACTGCTCCTGACACAACTCCTGACACTGACACTGCTCCTGAACCTGACACTGCTACTGACACTGCTCCAGACACTGACACTGACACTGCTCCTGAAACTACTTCTGACAGAACTCCTGACGATGACACTGCTCCTGACACTGCTTCTGACACTGACACTGCCCCTGTCACAGCTCCTGACACAGTTCCTGACACTGACACTGACACTGCTCCTGACACTGACACTGACACTGCTCATGGCAGTGACTCTGACACTGACACTGCTCCCGGCACAGAGACTGAGACTGATCCTGACACTGACACTGGTCCTGTAACTGACACTTGTCCTGAGACTGCTTCTGACACTGGCACTGGTCCTGACACTGCTCCTTACATTGGCGCTGGTCCTGACTCTGCTCCTGACACTGACACTGCTCCTGACACTGCTCCTGACACAGACACTGCTGCTGATACTGACAATGCTCCTGACACTGCTTCTGACACTGCTCCTGAAACTAACACTGCTCCTGACACTGCTCCTGACACTGACACTGCTCCTGCCACTGCTCCTGACACTGCTCCTGACACTGCTCCTGACACTGACACTGCTCCTGACACTGCTCCTGACACTGCTCCTGACACTGGCACTGCTCCTGACACTGCTCCTGACACTGACACTGCTCCTGACACTGCTCCTGACACTGACACTGCTGCTGATCCTGACGCTGATACTGCTCCTGTGTCTGACACTTGTCCTGACACTGCTCCTGACACTGCTCGCGACATTGCTCCAGACACTGACACTGCTCCTGACACAGCTCGTGACACTGCTGCTGACACTGACACTGCTTGTGGAACTGCTCCTGAAACTGACACTGCTCCTCACACAGCTCCTGACACTGGCACTGTTCTTGGCACTGCTCCTGACACTGAACCTGCTCCTGACGCTGATACTGCTGCTGATCCTGACAAAGCTCCTGACACTGCTACTGACACTGCTCGTGACGTTGCTCCAGACACTGACACTGCTCCTGACACGGCTGCTCACACTGACACTGCTCCTGACACTGGCACTGGTCCTGACACTGCTCCTGACACTGACACTGCTCCTGACACTGCTCCTGACACTGACACTGGTCCTCACACTGCTCCTGACACTGACACTGCTCCTCACGCTGGTCCTGACAATGACACTGCCCCTGAGAGTGCTCCTGACACTGACGCTGCTGCTGGCACTGCTCCTGGCACTGCTCCTGACACTGACACTGCTCCTGATGCTGACACTGACACAACTACTGACAGTGACACTGCTCCTGATCCTGACACTGCTCCTGACACTGCTCCAGACACTGACACTGACACTGCTCCTGAAACTACTTCCGACACAGCTCCTGACGATGACACTGCTCCTGACACTGCTTCTGACACTGACACTGCTCCTGACCCAGCTCCTGACACAGCTCCTGACACTGACACTGACACTGCTCCTGACACTGACACTGACACTGCTCATGACAGTGACTCTGACACTGACACTGCTCACGGCACAGAGACTGAGACTGATCCTGACACTGACACTGCTCCTGTAACTGACACTTGTCCTGAGACTGCTTCTGGACCTGACACTGCTCCTTACATTGGTGCTGGTCCTGACTCTGCTCCTGACACTGACACTGCTGCTGATCCTGGGAATTCTGCTGACACTTCTCCTGACACTGCTCCAGACACTGACACTGCTCCTCACACTGCTACTGACACAGACACTGCTGCTGATCCTGTGAGTGCTGCTGACACGGCTCCTGAGACTGACACTGCTCTTGACACTGCTCCTGACACTGCTCCTGACACTTCTCCTGACACTGCTCGTGACACTGACACTGCTCCATGACACTGCTCCTGACACAGCTCCTGACACGGACCCTGCTCCTGACACTGCTCCTGACACTGCTCCAGACACTGACACTGCTCCAGACACAGCTACTGTCACTGACACTGCTCCTGACACTGCTCCTGACACAACTCCTGACACTGACGCTGGTCCTCACACTGCTCCTGACACTGACACTGCTCCTCACGCTGGTCCTGACAATGACACTGCCCCTGAGTGTGCTCCTGACACTGACGCTGCTGCTGGCACTGCTCCTGGCACTGCTCCTGACACTGACACTGCTCCTGATGCTGACACTGACACTGCTCCTGACACCGACACTGCTCCTGTCACTGCTCCTGACGCTGACACTGCTCCTGACACTGCTCCTGACACTGACACTGCTCCTGGCACAGCTCCTGCCACTGCCACTGCTCCTGACACTGCTCCTGACACTGCTCCTGACACTGACACTGCTCATGGCACAGATCCTGTCACTGCTCCTGACACTGACACTGCTCCTGACACAGACACTGCTCCTGACACTGCACCTGACACTGCTCCTGACACTGTCACTGCTCCTGGTACTGACACTGACACTGCTCCTGACACAGGCACTGTTTCTGGTACTGACACTGACACTGCTACTGACACTGCCACTGCTCCTGACGCTGCTTCAGACAATGCAACTGACACTGGCACGGCTCCTCACACTGCTCCTGACACTGAAACAGCTCCTGACACTGCTCCTGACACTGACACTGCACCTGACACTGCTCCTGGCATTGACATTGGTCCTGACACTTCTCCTGAAACAGACACTGATCCTCACACAGCTCCTGACACTGACACTGCTCCTCACGCTGCATCTGGCACTCACACTGCTGCTGATCCTGACAATGCTCTTGACACTGCTCCAGACACTGACACTGATACTGCACCTGACACAACTCCTGAAATAGCTCCTGTAACTGACACAGCTCCTGACACTGCTCCTGACACTGACACTGCTGCTGATCCTGACGCTGATACTGCTCCTGTGTCTGACACTTGTCCTGACACTGCTCCTGACACTGCTCGCGACATTGCTCCAGACACTGACACTGCTCCTGACACAGCTCGTGACACTGCTGCTGACACTGACACTGCTTGTGGAACTGCTCCTGAAACTGACACTGCTCCTCACACAGCTCCTGACACTGGCACTGTTCTTGGCACTGCTCCTGACACTGAACCTGCTCCTGACGCTGATACTGCTGCTGATCCTGACAAAGCTCCTGACACTGCTACTGACACTGCTCGTGACGTTGCTCCAGACACTGACACTGCTCCTGACACGGCTGCTCACACTGACACTGCTCCTGACACTGGCACTGGTCCTGACACTGCTCCTGACACTGACACTGCTCCTGACACTGCTCCTGACACTGACACTGGTCCTCACACTGCTCCTGACACTGACACTGCTCCTCACGCTGGTCCTGACAATGACACTGCCCCTGAGAGTGCTCCTGACACTGACGCTGCTGCTGGCACTGCTCCTGGCACTGCTCCTGACACTGACACTGCTCCTGATGCTGACACTGACACAACTACTGACAGTGACACTGCTCCTGATCCTGACACTGCTCCTGACACTGCTCCAGACACTGACACTGACACTGCTCCTGAAACTACTTCCGACACAGCTCCTGACGATGACACTGCTCCTGACACTGCTTCTGACACTGACACTGCTCCTGACCCAGCTCCTGACACAGCTCCTGACACTGACACTGACACTGCTCCTGACACTGACACTGACACTGCTCATGACAGTGACTCTGACACTGACACTGCTCACGGCACAGAGACTGAGACTGATCCTGACACTGACACTGCTCCTGTAACTGACACTTGTCCTGAGACTGCTTCTGGACCTGACACTGCTCCTTACATTGGTGCTGGTCCTGACTCTGCTCCTGACACTGACACTGCTGCTGATCCTGGGAATTCTCCTGACACTTCTCCTGACACTGCTCCAGACACTGACACTGCTCCTCACACTGCTACTGACACAGACACTGCTGCTGATCCTGTGAGTGCTGCTGACACGGCTCCTGAGACTGACACTGCTCTTGACACTGCTCCTGACACTGCTCCTGACACTTCTCCTGACACTGCTCGTGACACTGACACTGCTCCATGACACTGCTCCTGACACAGCTCCTGACACGGACCCTGCTCCTGACACTGCTCCTGACACTGCTCCAGACACTGACACTGCTCCAGACACAGCTACTGTCACTGACACTGCTCCTGACACTGCTCCTGACACAACTCCTGACACTGACGCTGGTCCTCACACTGCTCCTGACACTGACACTGCTCCTCACGCTGGTCCTGACAATGACACTGCCCCTGAGTGTGCTCCTGACACTGACGCTGCTGCTGGCACTGCTCCTGGCACTGCTCCTGACACTGACACTGCTCCTGATGCTGACACTGACACTGCTCCTGACACCGACACTGCTCCTGTCACTGCTCCTGACGCTGACACTGCTCCTGACACTGCTCCTGACACTGACACTGCTCCTGGCACAGCTCCTGCCACTGCCACTGCTCCTGACACTGCTCCTGACACTGCTCCTGACACTGACACTGCTCATGGCACAGATCCTGTCACTGCTCCTGACACTGACACTGCTCCTGACACAGACACTGCTCCTGACACTGCACCTGACACTGCTCCTGACACTGTCACTGCTCCTGGTACTGACACTGACACTGCTCCTGACACAGGCACTGTTTCTGGTACTGACACTGACACTGCTACTGACACTGCCACTGCTCCTGACGCTGCTTCAGACAATGCAACTGACACTGGCACGGCTCCTCACACTGCTCCTGACACTGAAACAGCTCCTGACACTGCTCCTGACACTGACACTGCACCTGACACTGCTCCTGGCATTGACATTGGTCCTGACACTTCTCCTGAAACAGACACTGATCCTCACACAGCTCCTGACACTGACACTGCTCCTCACGCTGCATCTGGCACTCACACTGCTGCTGATCCTGACAATGCTCTTGACACTGCTCCAGACACTGACACTGATACTGCACCTGACACAACTCCTGAAATAGCTCCTGTAACTGACACAGCTCCTGACACTGGTCCTGACACTGACACTGCTGCTGATCCTGAGAATTCTCCTGACACTGCTCCTGACACTGAGACTGACACTGCTCCTGACACTGCTCCTGACACTGACACTGCTGCTGATCCTGACAATGCTCATGACAGTGCTCCTGACACTGACGCTGACACTGCTGATGACAGTGACACTGACACTGACACTGCTCCTGTCACTGACACTGCCCCTCGGACTGCTCTTCACACTGACACTGCTCCTGACACTGCTACTGACACAGACACTGCTGCTGATACTGATAATGCTCCTGAAACTGCTCCTGACACTGACACTGCTCCTGACACAGCTCGTGACACTTCTCTTGACACTGCTCCCTACACTGACACTGCTCCATGACACTGCTCCTGACACAGCTCCTGAAACTGACCCTGTTCCTGACACTGCTCCTGACACTGACAATGCTCCTGATGCTCACACTGACACAACTACTGACACTGACACTGCTCCTGAACCTGACACTGCTCCTGACACTGCTCCAGACACTGACACTGACACTGCTCCTGAAACTACTTCTGACACAGCTCCTGACGATGACACTGCTCCTGACACTGCTTCTGACACTGACACTGCTCCTGACACAGTTCCTGACACAGCTCCTGACACTCACACTGACACTGCTCCTGACACTGCCACTGCTCCTGACGCTGGTCCTGACAATGACACTGCCCCTGAGAGTGCTCCTGACACTGACGCTGCTGCTGGCACTGCTCCTGGCACTGCTCCTCACACTGACACTGCTCCTGATGCTGACACTGACACTGCTCCTGACACCGACACTGCTCCTGTCACTGCTCCTGACCTTGACACTGCTCCTGACACTGCTCCTGACACTGACACTGCTCCTGGCACAGCTCCTGCCACTGCCACTGCTCCTGACACTGCTCCTGACACTGCTCCTGACACTGACACTGCTCATGGCACAGCTCCTGTCACTGCTCCTGACACTGACACTGCTCCTGACACTGACACTGCTCCTGACACTGCACCTGACACTGCTCCTGACACTGTCACTGCTCCTGGTACTGACACTGACACTGCTCCTGACACAGGCACTGTTTCTGGTACTGACACTGACACTGCTACTGACACTGCCACTGCTCCTGACGCTGCTTCAGACAATGCAACTGACACTGGCACGGCTCCTCACACTGCTCGTGACACTGAAACAGCTCCTGACACTGCTCCTGACACTGACACTGCACCTGACACTGCTCCTGGCATTGACATTGGTCCTGACACTTCTCCTGAAACAGACACTGATCCTCACACAGCTCCTGACACTGACACTGCTCCTCACGCTGCATCTGGCACTCACACTGCTGCTGATCCTGACAATGCTCTTGACACTGCTCCAGACACTGACACTGATACTGCACCTGACACAACTCCTGAAATAGCTCCTGTAACTGACACAGCTCCTGACACTGGTCCTGACACTGACACTGCTCCTGACACAGCTCGTGACACTTCTCTTGACACTGCTCCCTACACTGACACTGCTCCATGACACTGCTCCTGACACAGCTCCTGAAACTGACCCTGCTCCTGACACTGCTCCTGACACTGCTCCAGACACTGACACTGCTCCTGACACAGCTACTGTCACTGACACTGCTCCTGACACTGCTCCTGACACAACTCCTGACACTGACACTGCTCCTGAACCTGACACTGCTACTGACACTGCTCCAGACACTGACACTGACACTGCTCCTGAAACTACTTCTGACACAGCTCCTGACGATGACACTGCTCCTGACACTGCTTCTGACACTGACACTGCTCCTGTCACAGCTCCTGACACAGTTCCTGACACTGACACTGACACTGCTCCTGACACTGACACTGACACTGCTCATGGCAGTGACTCTGACACTGACACTGCTCCCGGCACAGAGACTGAGACTGATCCTGACACTGACACTGGTCCTGTAACTGACACTTGTCCTGAGACTGCTTCTGACACTGGCACTGGTCCTGACACTCCTCCTTACATTGGCGCTGGTTCTGACTCTGCTCCTGACACTGACACTGTTCCTGACACTGATACTGCTGCTGATCCAGACACTCTCACTGCTACTGACACTGCTCCTGTCACTCACACTGCTGCTGATCCTGAGAATTCTCCTGACACTGCTCCTGACACTGACACTGACACGGCTGCTCACACTGACACTGCTCCTGACAATGGCACTGGACCTGACACTGCTCCTGACACTGACACTGCTCCTGACACTGCTCCTGACACTGCTCGTGACACAGACACTGCTCCTGACAATGCACCTGACACTGACACTGCTCCTCACACAGCTCGTGCCACTGACACTGCTCCTACACTACTCCTGAGACAGACACTTCTGCTGATACTGACAATGCTCCTGTCACTGCTTCTGACACTGCTCCAGATACTGACACTCTCACTGCTACTGACACTGCTCCTGATACTGACACTGCTCCTGACACTGACACTACACCTCAAACTGCTCCTGACACTCCTCCTGACACTGACACTGCTCCTGGCACTGCTCCTGACAGTGACGCTGCGCCTGGTGCTGACACTGACACTGCTCCTGGCACTGCTCCTGACGCTGCTCCTGTCACTGACAATGCTCCTCACACTGCTCTTCACACAGACACTGCTCCTGACACTGCTACTGACACAGACACTGCTGCTGATACTGATAATGCTCCTGAAACTGCTCCTGACCCTGACACGGCTGCTCACACTGCTCCTGATGCTGACATTGCTCCTGACACTGGTCCCGACACAGACACTGCTCCTGAGACAGCTCGTGACACTGACACTGCTCCTGCCACTGTTCCTGACACTGCTGCTCACACTGACACTGTTCCTGACACTGGCACTGGTCCTGACAATGCTCCTGACACTGACACTGCTCCCGACACTGCTCCTGACACTGCTGCTGACACTGACACTGCTTGTGACACTGCTCCTGAAACTGACACTGCTCCTCGAACAGCTCCTGACACTGCTGCTGACACTGACACTGCTTGTGACACTGCTCCTGAAACTGACACTGCTCCTCGAACAGCTCCTGACACTGCTGCTGACACTGACACTGCTGCTGATCCTGACACTGCTCCTGACCCTGCTCCTGACACTGACACTGCTCCTGCCACTGCTCCTGACACTGCTCCTGACACTGCTCCTGACACTGACACTGCTCCTGACACTGCTCCTGACACTGCTCCTGACACTGGCACTGCTCCTGACACTGCTCCTGACACTGACACTGCTCCTGACACTGCTCCTGACACTGACACTGCTGCTGATCCTGACGCTGATACTGCTCCTGTGTCTGACACTTGTCCTGACACTGCTCCTGACACTGCTCGCGACATTGCTCCAGACACTGACACTGCTCCTGACACAGCTCGTGACACTGCTGCTGACACTGACACTGCTTGTGGAACTGCTCCTGAAACTGACACTGCTCCTCACACAGCTCCTGACACTGGCACTGCTCTTGGCACTGCTCCTGACACTGACACTGCTCCTGACACTGATACTGCTGCTGATCCTGACAAAGATCCTGACACTGCTACTGACACTGCTCGTGACGTTGCTCCAGACACTGACACTGCTCCTGACACAGCTCGTGACGGTGACACTGCTCCTGCCACTGTTCCTGACACGGCTGCTCACACTGACACTGCTCCTGACACTGGCACTGGTCCTGACACTGCTCCTGACACTGACACTGCTCCTGACACTGCTCCTGACACTGACACTGCTCCTGATGCTGACACTGACACAACTACTGACAGTGACACTGCTCCTGATCCTGACACTGCTCCTGACACTGCTCCAGACACTGACACTGACACTGCTCCTGAAACTACTTCCGACACAGCTCCTGACGATGACACTGCTCCTGACACTGCTTCTGACACTGACACTGCTCCTGACCCAGCTCCTGACACAGCTCCTGACACTGACACTGACACTGCTCCTGACACTGACACTGACACTGCTCATGACAGTGACTCTGACACTGACACTGCTCACGGCACAGAGACTGAGACTGATCCTGACACTGACACTGCTCCTGTAACTGACACTTGTCCTGAGACTGCTTCTGACACTGGCACTGGACCTGACACTGCTCCTTACATTGGTGCTGGTCCTGACTCTGCTCCTGACACTGACACTGCTGCTGATCCTGGGAATTCTCCTGACACTGCTCCTGACACTGCTCCAGACACTGACACTGCTCCTCACACTGCTACTGACACAGACACTGCTGCTGATCCTGTCAGTGCTGCTGACACGGCTCCTGAGACTGACACTGCTCTTGACACTGCTCCTGACACTGCTCCTGACACAACTCCTGACACTGACACTGCTCCTGAACCTGACACTGCTACTGACACTGCTCCAGACACTGACACTGACACTGCTCCTGAAACTACTTCTGACAGAACTCCTGACGATGACACTGCTCCTGACACTGCTTCTGACACTGACACTGCCCCTGTCACAGCTCCTGACACAGTTCCTGACACTGACACTGACACTGCTCCTGACACTGACACTGACACTGCTCATGGCAGTGACTCTGACACTGACACTGCTCCCGGCACAGAGACTGAGACTGATCCTGACACTGACACTGGTCCTGTAACTGACACTTGTCCTGAGACTGCTTCTGACACTGGCACTGGTCCTGACACTGCTCCTTACATTGGCGCTGGTCCTGACTCTGCTCCTGACACTGACACTGCTCCTGACACTGCTCCTGACACAGACACTGCTGCTGATACTGACAATGCTCCTGACACTGCTTCTGACAGTGCTCCTGAAACTAACACTGCTCCTGACACTGCTCCTGACACTGACACTGCTCCTGCCACTGCTCCTGACACTGCTCCTGACACTGCTCCTGACACTGACACTGCTCCTGACACTGCTCCTGACACTGCTCCTGACACTGGCACTGCTCCTGACACTGCTCCTGACACTGACACTGCTCCTGACACTGCTCCTGACACTGACACTGCTGCTGATCCTGACGCTGATACTGCTCCTGTGTCTGACACTTGTCCTGACACTGCTCCTGACACTGCTCGCGACATTGCTCCAGACACTGACACTGCTCCTGACACAGCTCGTGACACTGCTGCTGACACTGACACTGCTTGTGGAACTGCTCCTGAAACTGACACTGCTCCTCACACAGCTCCTGACACTGGCACTGTTCTTGGCACTGCTCCTGACACTGAACCTGCTCCTGACGCTGATACTGCTGCTGATCCTGACAAAGCTCCTGACACTGCTACTGACACTGCTCGTGACGTTGCTCCAGACACTGACACTGCTCCTGACACAGCTCGTGACGGTGACACTGCTCCTGCCACTGTTCCTGACACGGCTGCTCACACTGACACTGCTCCTGACACTGGCACTGGTCCTGACACTGCTCCTGACACTGACACTGCTCCTGACACTGCTCCTGACACTGACACTGGTCCTCACACTGCTCCTGACACTGACACTGCTCCTCACGCTGGTCCTGACAATGACACTGCCCCTGAGAGTGCTCCTGACACTGACGCTGCTGCTGGCACTGCTCCTGGCACTGCTCCTGACATTGACACTGCTCCTGTGTCTGACACTTGTCCTGACACTGCTCCTGACACTGCTCGCGACATTGCTCCAGACACTGACACTGCTCCTGACACAGCTCGTGACACTGCTGCTGACACTGACACTGCTTGTGGAACTGCTCCTGAAACTGACACTGCTCCTCGCACAGCTCCTGACACTGGCACTGCTCTTGGCACTGCTCCTGACACTGACACTGCTCCTGACACTGATACTGCTGCTGATCCTGACAAAGCTCCTGACACTGCTACTGACACTGCTCGTGACGTTGCTCCAGACACTGACACTGCTCCTGACACAGCTCGTGACGGTGACACTGCTCCTGCCACTGTTCCTGACACGGCTGCTCACACTGACACTGCTCCTGACACTGGCACTGGTCCTGACACTGCTCCTGACACTGGAACTGCTCCTGACACTGCTCCTGACACTGACACTGGTCCCCACACTGCTCCTGACACTGACACTGCTCCTCACGCTGGTCCTGACAATGACACTGCCCCTGAGAGTGCTCCTGACACTGACGCTGCTGCTGGCACTGCTCCTGCCACTGCTCCTGACACTGACACTGCTCCTGATGCTCACACTGACACAACTACTGACACTGACACTGCTCCTGAACCTGACACTGCTCCTGACACTGCTCCAGACACTGACACTGACACTGCTCCTGAAACTACTTCTGACACTGCTCCTGACGATGACACTGCTCCTGACACTGCTTCTGACACTGACACTGCTCCTGACACAGTTCCTGACACAGCTCCTGACACTCACACTGACACTGCTCCTGACACTGCCACTGCTCCTGACGCTGGTCCTGACAATGACACTGCCCCTGAGAGTGCTCCTGACACTGACGCTGCTGCTGGCACTGCTCCTGGCACTGCTCCTCACACTGACACTGCTCCTGATTCTGACACTGACACTGCTCCTGACACCGACACTGCTCCTGTCACTGCTCCTGACCTTGACACTGCTCCTGACACTGCTCCTGACACTGACACTGCTCCTGGCACAGCTCCTGCCACTGCCACTGCTCCTGACACTGCTCCTGACACTGCTCCTGACACTGACACTGCTCATGGCACAGCTCCTGTCACTGGTCCTGACACTGACACTGCTCCTGACACTGACACTGCTCCTGACACTGCACCTGACACTGCTCCTGACACTGTCACTGCTCCTGGTACTGACACTGACACTGCTCCTGACACAGGCACTGTTTCTGGTACTGACACTGACACTGCTACTGACACTGCCACTGCTCCTGACGCTGCTTCAGACAATGCAACTGACACTGGCACGGCTCCTCACACTGCTCGTGACACTGAAACAGCTCCTGACACTGCTCCTGAAACAGACACTGATCCTCACACAGCTCCTGACACTGACACTGCTCCTCACGCTGCATCTGGCACTCACACTGCTGCTGATCCTGACAATGCTCTTGACACTGCTCCAGACACTGACACTGATACTGCACCTGACACAACTCCTGAAATAGCTCCTGTAACTGACACAGCTCCTGACACTGGTCCTGACACTGACACTGCTCCTGACACAGCACGTGACACTTCTCTTGACACTGCTCCCTACACTGACACTGCTCCATGACACTGCTCCTGACACAGCTCCTGAAACTGACCCTGCTCCTGACACTGCTCCTGACACTGCTCCAGACACTGACACTGCTCCTGACACAGCTACTGTCACTGACACTGCTCCTGACACTGCTCCTGACACAACTCCTGACACTGACACTGCTCCTGAACCTGACACTGCTACTGACACTGCTCCAGACACTGACACTGACACTGCTCCTGAAACTACTTCTGACACAGCTCCTGACGATGACACTGCTCCTGACACTGCTTCTGACACTGACACTGCTCCTGTCACAGCTCCTGACACAGTTCCTGACACTGACACTGACACTGCTCCTGACACTGACACTGACACTGCTCATGGCAGTGACTCTGACACTGACACTGCTCCCGGCACAGAGACTGAGACTGATCCTGACACTGACACTGGTCCTGTAACTGACACTTGTCCTGAGACTGCTTCTGACACTGGCACTGGTCCTGACACTCCTCCTTACATAGGCGCTGGTCCTGACTCTGCTCCTGACACTGACACTGTTCCTGACACTGATACTGCTGCTGATCCAGACACTCTCACTGCTACTGACACTGCTCCTGTCACTCACACTGCTGCTGATCCTGAGAATTCTCCTGACACTGCTCCTGACACTGACACTGACACGGCTGCTCACACTGACACTGCTCCTGACAATGGCACTGGTCCTGACACTGCTCCTGACACTGACACTGCTCCTGACACTGCTCCTGACACTGCTCGTGACACAGACACTGCTCCTGACAATGCACCTGACACTGACACTGCTCCTCACACAGCTCGTGCCACTGACACTGCTCCTACACTACTCCTGAGACAGACACTTCTGCTGATACTGACAATGCTCCTGTCACTGCTTCTGACACTGCTCCAGATACTGACACTCTCACTGCTACTGACACTGCTCCTGATACTGACACTGCTCCTGACACTGACACTACACCTCAAACTGCTCCTGACACTCCTCCTGACACTGACACTGCTCCTGGCACTGCTCCTGACAGTGACGCTGCGCCTGATGCTGACACTGACACTGCTCCTGGCACTGCTCCTGACGCTGCTCCTGTCACTGACACTGCTCCTCACACTGCTCTTCACACAGACACTGCTCCTGACACTGCTACTGACACAGACACTGCTGCTGATACTGATAATGCTCCTGAAACTGCTCCTGACCCTGACACGGCTGCTCACACTGCTCCTGATGCTGACATTGCTCCTGACACTGGTCCCGACACAGACACTGCTGCTGATGCTGACAATGCTCCTGACACTGCTCCTGACACAGACACTGCTCCGAACAATGCTTCTGACACTGACACTGCTCCTGTCACTGGCACTGGTCCTGACACTGCTTCTGACACTGGCGCTGGTCCTGACACTGCTCCTGACACTCACGCTGCTCCTGACACTGTCACTGACACTGCTCCTGGCACTGCTCCAGACACTGACACTGCTCCTGAGACAGCTCGTGACACTGACACTGCTCCTGCCACTGTTCCTGACACTGGCACTGGTCCTGACAATGCTCCTGACACTGACACTGCTCCCGACACTGCTCCTGACACTGCTGCTGACACTGACACTGCTTGTGACACTGCTCCTGAAACTGACACTGCTCCTCGAACAGCTCCTGACACTGCTGCTGACACTGACACTGCTTGTGACACTGCTCTTGAAACTGACACTGCTCCTCGAACAGCTCCTGACACTGCTGCTGACACTGACACTGCTGCTGATCCTGACACTGCTCCTGACACTGCTCCTGACACTGACACGGCTCCTGCCACTGCTCCTGACACTGCTCCGGACACTGCTCCTGACACTGACACTGCTCCTGACACTGCTCCTGACACTGCTCCTGACACTGGCACTGCTCCTGACACTGCTCCTGACACTGACACTGCTCCTGACACTGCTCCTGACACTGACACTGCTGATGATCCTGACGCTGATACTGCTCCTGTGTCTGACACTTGTCCTGACACTGCTCCTGACACTGCTCGCGACATTGCTCCAGACACTGACACTGCTCCTGACACAGCTCGTGACACTGCTGCTGACACTGACACTGCTTGTGGAACTGCTCCTGAAACTGACACTGCTCCTCACACAGCTCCTGACACTGGCACTGCTCTTGGCACTGCTCCTGACACTGACACTGCTCCTGACACTGATACTGCTGCTGATCCTGACAAAGCTCCTGACACTGCTACTGACACTGCTCGTGACGTTGCTCCAGACACTGACACTGCTCCTGACACAGCTCGTGACGGTGACACTGCTCCTGCCACTGTTCCTGACACGGCTGCTCACACTGACACTGCTCCTGACACTGGCACTGGTCCTGACACTGCTCCTGACACTGACACTGCTCCTGACACTGCTCCTGACACTGACACTGGTCCTCACACTGCTCCTGACACTGACACTGCTCCTCACGCTGGTCCTGACAATGACACTGCCCCTGAGAGTGCTCCTGACACTGACGCTGCTGCTGGCACTGCTCCTGGCACTGCTCCTGACACTGACACTGCTCCTGATGCTGACACTGACACAACTACTGACAGTGACACTGCTCCTGATCCTGACACTGCTCCTGACACTGCTCCAGACACTGACACTGACACTGCTCCTGAAACTACTTCCGACACAGCTCCTGACGATGACACTGCTCCTGACACTGCTTCTGACACTGACACTGCTCCTGACCCAGCTCCTGACACAGCTCCTGACACTGACACTGACACTGCTCCTGACACTGACACTGACACTGCTCATGACAGTGACTCTGACACTGACAATGCTCACGGCACAGAGACTGAGACTGATCCTGACACTGACACTGCTCCTGTAACTGACACTTGTCCTGAGACTGCTTCTGGACCTGACACTGCTCCTTACATTGGTGCTGGTCCTGACTCTGCTCCTGACACTGACACTGCTGCTGATCCTGGGAATTCTCCTGACACTTCTCCTGACACTGCTCCAGACACTGACACTGCTCCTCACACTGCTACTGACACAGACACTGCTGCTGATCCTGTGAGTGCTGCTGACACGGCTCCTGAGACTGACACTGCTCTTGACACTGCTCCTGACACTGCTCCTGACACTTCTCCTGACACTGCTCGTGACACTGACACTGCTCCATGACACTGCTCCTGACACAGCTCCTGACACGGACCCTGCTCCTGACACTGCTCCTGACACTGCTCCAGACACTGACACTGCTCCAGACACAGCTACTGTCACTGACACTGCTCCTGACACTGCTCCTGACACAACTCCTGACACTGACGCTGGTCCTCACACTGCTCCTGACACTGACACTGCTCCTCACGCTGGTCCTGACAATGACACTGCCCCTGAGTGTGCTCCTGACACTGACGCTGCTGCTGGCACTGCTCCTGGCACTGCTCCTGACACTGACACTGCTCCTGATGCTGACACTGACACTGCTCCTGACACCGACACTGCTCCTGTCACTGCTCCTGACGCTGACACTGCTCCTGACACTGCTCCTGACACTGACACTGCTCCTGGCACAGCTCCTGCCACTGCCACTGCTCCTGACACTGCTCCTGACACTGCTCCTGACACTGACACTGCTCATGGCACAGATCCTGTCACTGCTCCTGACACTGACACTGCTCCTGACACAGACACTGCTCCTGACACTGCACCTGACACTGCTCCTGACACTGTCACTGCTCCTGGTACTGACACTGACACTGCTCCTGACACAGGCACTGTTTCTGGTACTGACACTGACACTGCTACTGACACTGCCACTGCTCCTGACGCTGCTTCAGACAATGCAACTGACACTGGCACGGCTCCTCACACTGCTCCTGACACTGAAACAGCTCCTGACACTGCTCCTGACACTGACACTGCACCTGACACTGCTCCTGGCATTGACATTGGTCCTGACACTTCTCCTGAAACAGACACTGATCCTCACACAGCTCCTGACACTGACACTGCTCCTCACGCTGCATCTGGCACTCACACTGCTGCTGATCCTGACAATGCTCTTGACACTGCTCCAGACACTGACACTGATACTGCACCTGACACAACTCCTGAAATAGCTCCTGTAACTGACACAGCTCCTGACACTGGTCCTGACACTGACACTGCTGCTGATCCTGAGAATTCTCCTGACACTGCTCCTGACACTGAGACTGACACTGCTCCTGACACTGCTCCTGACACTGACACTGCTGCTGATCCTGACAATGCTCATGACAGTGCTCCTGACACTGACGCTGACACTGCTGATGACAGTGACACTGACACTGACACTGCTCCTGTCACTGACACTGCCCCTCGGACTGCTCTTCACACTGACACTGCTCCTGACACTGCTACTGACACAGACACTGCTGCTGATACTGATAATGCTCCTGAAACTGCTCCTGACACTGACACTGCTCCTGACACAGCTCGTGACACTTCTCTTGACACTGCTCCCTACACTGACACTGCTCCATGACACTGCTCCTGACACAGCTCCTGAAACTGACCCTGTTCCTGACACTGCTCCTGACACTGACAATGCTCCTGATGCTCACACTGACACAACTACTGACACTGACACTGCTCCTGAACCTGACACTGCTCCTGACACTGCTCCAGACACTGACACTGACACTGCTCCTGAAACTACTTCTGACACAGCTCCTGACGATGACACTGCTCCTGACACTGCTTCTGACACTGACACTGCTCCTGACACAGTTCCTGACACAGCTCCTGACACTCACACTGACACTGCTCCTGACACTGCCACTGCTCCTGACGCTGGTCCTGACAATGACACTGCCCCTGAGAGTGCTCCTGACACTGACGCTGCTGCTGGCACTGCTCCTGGCACTGCTCCTCACACTGACACTGCTCCTGATGCTGACACTGACACTGCTCCTGACACCGACACTGCTCCTGTCACTGCTCCTGACCTTGACACTGCTCCTGACACTGCTCCTGACACTGACACTGCTCCTGGCACAGCTCCTGCCACTGCCACTGCTCCTGACACTGCTCCTGACACTGCTCCTGACACTGACACTGCTCATGGCACAGCTCCTGTCACTGCTCCTGACACTGACACTGCTCCTGACACTGACACTGCTCCTGACACTGCACCTGACACTGCTCCTGACACTGTCACTGCTCCTGGTACTGACACTGACACTGCTCCTGACACAGGCACTGTTTCTGGTACTGACACTGACACTGCTACTGACACTGCCACTGCTCCTGACGCTGCTTCAGACAATGCAACTGACACTGGCACGGCTCCTCACACTGCTCGTGACACTGAAACAGCTCCTGACACTGCTCCTGACACTGACACTGCACCTGACACTGCTCCTGGCATTGACATTGGTCCTGACACTTCTCCTGAAACAGACACTGATCCTCACACAGCTCCTGACACTGACACTGCTCCTCACGCTGCATCTGGCACTCACACTGCTGCTGATCCTGACAATGCTCTTGACACTGCTCCAGACACTGACACTGATACTGCACCTGACACAACTCCTGAAATAGCTCCTGTAACTGACACAGCTCCTGACACTGGTCCTGACACTGACACTGCTCCTGACACAGCTCGTGACACTTCTCTTGACACTGCTCCCTACACTGACACTGCTCCATGACACTGCTCCTGACACAGCTCCTGAAACTGACCCTGCTCCTGACACTGCTCCTGACACTGCTCCAGACACTGACACTGCTCCTGACACAGCTACTGTCACTGACACTGCTCCTGACACTGCTCCTGACACAACTCCTGACACTGACACTGCTCCTGAACCTGACACTGCTACTGACACTGCTCCAGACACTGACACTGACACTGCTCCTGAAACTACTTCTGACACAGCTCCTGACGATGACACTGCTCCTGACACTGCTTCTGACACTGACACTGCTCCTGTCACAGCTCCTGACACAGTTCCTGACACTGACACTGACACTGCTCCTGACACTGACACTGACACTGCTCATGGCAGTGACTCTGACACTGACACTGCTCCCGGCACAGAGACTGAGACTGATCCTGACACTGACACTGGTCCTGTAACTGACACTTGTCCTGAGACTGCTTCTGACACTGGCACTGGTCCTGACACTCCTCCTTACATTGGCGCTGGTCCTGACTCTGCTCCTGACACTGACACTGTTCCTGACACTGATACTGCTGCTGATCCAGACACTCTCACTGCTACTGACACTGCTCCTGTCACTCACACTGCTGCTGATCCTGAGAATTCTCCTGACACTGCTCCTGACACTGACACTGACACGGCTGCTCACACTGACACTGCTCCTGACAATGGCACTGGTCCTGACACTGCTCCTGACACTGACACTGCTCCTGACACTGCTCCTGACACTGCTCGTGACACAGACACTGCTCCTGACAATGCACCTGACACTGACACTGCTCCTCACACAGCTCGTGCCACTGACACTGCTCCTACACTACTCCTGAGACAGACACTTCTGCTGATACTGACAATGCTCCTGTCACTGCTTCTGACACTGCTCCAGATACTGACACTCTCACTGCTACTGACACTGCTCCTGATACTGACACTGCTCCTGACACTGACACTACACCTCAAACTGCTCCTGACACTCCTCCTGACACTGACACTGCTCCTGGCACTGCTCCTGACAGTGACGCTGCGCCTGGTGCTGACACTGACACTGCTCCTGGCACTGCTCCTGACGCTGCTCCTGTCACTGACAATGCTCCTCACACTGCTCTTCACACAGACACTGCTCCTGACACTGCTACTGACACAGACACTGCTGCTGATACTGATAATGCTCCTGAAACTGCTCCTGACCCTGACACGGCTGCTCACACTGCTCCTGATGCTGACATTGCTCCTGACACTGGTCCCGACACAGACACTGCTCCTGAGACAGCTCGTGACACTGACACTGCTCCTGCCACTGTTCCTGACACTGCTGCTCACACTGACACTGTTCCTGACACTGGCACTGGTCCTGACAATGCTCCTGACACTGACACTGCTCCCGACACTGCTCCTGACACTGCTGCTGACACTGACACTGCTTGTGACACTGCTCCTGAAACTGACACTGCTCCTCGAACAGCTCCTGACACTGCTGCTGACACTGACACTGCTTGTGACACTGCTCCTGAAACTGACACTGCTCCTCGAACAGCTCCTGACACTGCTGCTGACACTGACACTGCTGCTGATCCTGACACTGCTCCTGACACTGCTCCTGACACTGACACTGCTCCTGCCACTGCTCCTGACACTGCTCCTGACACTGCTCCTGACACTGACACTGCTCCTGACACTGCTCCTGACACTGCTCCTGACACTGGCACTGCTCCTGACACTGCTCCTGACACTGACACTGCTCCTGACACTGCTCCTGACACTGACACTGCTGCTGATCCTGACGCTGATACTGCTCCTGTGTCTGACACTTGTCCTGACACTGCTCCTGACACTGCTCGCGACATTGCTCCAGACACTGACACTGCTCCTGACACAGCTCGTGACACTGCTGCTGACACTGACACTGCTTGTGGAACTGCTCCTGAAACTGACACTGCTCCTCACACAGCTCCTGACACTGGCACTGCTCTTGGCACTGCTCCTGACACTGACACTGCTCCTGACACTGATACTGCTGCTGATCCTGACAAAGATCCTGACACTGCTACTGACACTGCTCGTGACGTTGCTCCAGACACTGACACTGCTCCTGACACAGCTCGTGACGGTGACACTGCTCCTGCCACTGTTCCTGACACGGCTGCTCACACTGACACTGCTCCTGACACTGGCACTGGTCCTGACACTGCTCCTGACACTGACACTGCTCCTGACACTGCTCCTGACACTGACACTGCTCCTGATGCTGACACTGACACAACTACTGACAGTGACACTGCTCCTGATCCTGACACTGCTCCTGACACTGCTCCAGACACTGACACTGACACTGCTCCTGAAACTACTTCCGACACAGCTCCTGACGATGACACTGCTCCTGACACTGCTTCTGACACTGACACTGCTCCTGACCCAGCTCCTGACACAGCTCCTGACACTGACACTGACACTGCTCCTGACACTGACACTGACACTGCTCATGACAGTGACTCTGACACTGACACTGCTCACGGCACAGAGACTGAGACTGATCCTGACACTGACACTGCTCCTGTAACTGACACTTGTCCTGAGACTGCTTCTGACACTGGCACTGGACCTGACACTGCTCCTTACATTGGTGCTGGTCCTGACTCTGCTCCTGACACTGACACTGCTGCTGATCCTGGGAATTCTCCTGACACTGCTCCTGACACTGCTCCAGACACTGACACTGCTCCTCACACTGCTACTGACACAGACACTGCTGCTGATCCTGTCAGTGCTGCTGACACGGCTCCTGAGACTGACACTGCTCTTGACACTGCTCCTGACACTGCTCCTGACACTTCTCCTGACACTGCTCGTGACACTGACACTGCTCCATGACACTGCTCCTGACACAGCTCCTGACACGGACCCTGCTCCTGACACTGCTCCTGACACTGCTCCAGACACTGACACTGCTCCAGACACAGCTACTGTCACTGACACTGCTCCTGACACTGCTCCTGACACAACTCCTGACACTGACACTGGTCCTCACACTGCTCCTGACACTGACACTGCTCCTCACGCTGGTCCTGACAATGACACTGCCCCTGAGTGTGCTCCTGACACTGACGCTGCTGCTGGCACTGCTCCTGGCACTGCTCCTGACACTGACACTGCTCCTGATGCTGACACTGACACTGCTCCTGACACCGACACTGCTCCTGTCACTGCTCCTGACGCTGACACTGCTCCTGACACTGCTCCTGACACTGACACTGCTCCTGGCACAGCTCCTGCCACTGCCACTGCTCCTGACACTGCTCCTGACGCTGCTCCTGACACTGACACTGCTCATGGCACAGATCCTGTCACTGCTCCTGACACTGACACTGCTCCTGACACTGACACTGCTCCTGACACTGCACCTGACACTGCTCCTGACACTGTCACTGCTCCTGGTACTGACACTGACACTGCTCCTGACACAGGCACTGTTTCTGGTACTGACACTGACACTGCTACTGACACTACCACTGCTCCTGACGCTGCTTCAGACAATGCAACTGACACTGGCACGGCTCCTCACACTGCTCCTGACACTGAAACAGCTCCTGACACTGCTCCTGACACTGACACTGCACCTGACACTGCTCCTGGCATTGACATTGGTCCTGACACTTCTCCTGAAACAGACACTGATCCTCACACAGCTCCTGACACTGACACTGCTCCTCACGCTGCATCTGGCACTCACACTGCTGCTGATCCTGACAATGCTCTTGACACTGCTCCAGACACTGACACTGATACTGCACCTGACACAACTCCTGAAATAGCTCCTGTAACTGACACAGCTCCTGACACTGGTCCTGACACTGACACTGCTGCTGATCCTGAGAATTCTCCTGACACTGCTCCTGACACTGAGACTGACACTGCTCCTGACACTGCTCCTGACACTGACACTGCTGCTGATCCTGACAATGCTCATGACAGTGCTCCTGACACTGACGCTGACACTGCTGATGACAGTGACACTGACACTGACACTGCTCCTGTCACTGACACTGCCCCTCGGACTGCTCTTCACACTGACACTGCTCCTGACACTGCTACTGACACAGACACTGCTGCTGATACTGATAATGCTCCTGAAACTGCTCCTGACACTGACACTGCTCCTGACACAGCTCGTGACACTTCTCTTGACACTGCTCCCTACACTGACACTGCTCCATGACACTGCTCCTGACACAGCTCCTGAAACTGACCCTGTTCCTGACACTGCTCCTGACACTGACAATGCTCCTGATGCTCACACTGACACAACTACTGACACTGACACTGCTCCTGAACCTGACACTGCTCCTGACACTGCTCCAGACACTGACACTGACACTGCTCCTGAAACTACTTCTGACACAGCTCCTGACGATGACACTGCTCCTGACACTGCTTCTGACACTGACACTGCTCCTGACACAGTTCCTGACACAGCTCCTGACACTCACACTGACACTGCTCCTGACACTGCCACTGCTCCTGACGCTGGTCCTGACAATGACACTGCCCCTGAGAGTGCTCCTGACACTGACGCTGCTGCTGGCACTGCTCCTGGCACTGCTCCTCACACTGACACTGCTCCTGATGCTGACACTGACACTGCTCCTGACACCGACACTGCTCCTGTCACTGCTCCTGACCTTGACACTGCTCCTGACACTGCTCCTGACACTGACACTGCTCCTGGCACAGCTCCTGCCACTGCCACTGCTCCTGACACTGCTCCTGACACTGCTCCTGACACTGACACTGCTCATGGCACAGCTCCTGTCACTGCTCCTGACACTGACACTGCTCCTGACACTGACACTGCTCCTGACACTGCACCTGACACTGCTCCTGACACTGTCACTGCTCCTGGTACTGACACTGACACTGCTCCTGACACAGGCACTGTTTCTGGTACTGACACTGACACTGCTACTGACACTGCCACTGCTCCTGACGCTGCTTCAGACAATGCAACTGACACTGGCACGGCTCCTCACACTGCTCGTGACACTGAAACAGCTCCTGACACTGCTCCTGACACTGACACTGCACCTGACACTGCTCCTGGCATTGACATTGGTCCTGACACTTCTCCTGAAACAGACACTGATCCTCACACAGCTCCTGACACTGACACTGCTCCTCACGCTGCATCTGGCACTCACACTGCTGCTGATCCTGACAATGCTCTTGACACTGCTCCAGACACTGACACTGATACTGCACCTGACACAACTCCTGAAATAGCTCCTGTAACTGACACAGCTCCTGACACTGGTCCTGACACTGACACTGCTCCTGACACAGCTCGTGACACTTCTCTTGGCACTGCTCCCTACACTGACACTGCTCCATGACACTGCTCCTGACACAGCTCCTGAAACTGACCCTGCTCCTGACACTGCTCCTGACACTGCTCCAGACACTGACACTGCTCCTGACACAGCTACTGTCACTGACACTGCTCCTGACACTGCTCCTGACACAACTCCTGACACTGACACTGCTCCTGAACCTGACACTGCTACTGACACTGCTCCAGACACTGACACTGACACTGCTCCTGAAACTACTTCTGACACAGCTCCTGACGATGACACTGCTCCTGACACTGCTTCTGACACTGACACTGCTCCTGTCACAGCTCCTGACACAGTTCCTGACACTGACACTGACACTGCTCCTGACACTGACACTGACACTGCTCATGGCAGTGACTCTGACACTGACACTGCTCCCGGCACAGAGACTGAGACTGATCCTGACACTGACACTGGTCCTGTAACTGACACTTGTCCTGAGACTGCTTCTGACACTGGCACTGGTCCTGACACTCCTCCTTACATTGGCGCTGGTCCTGACTCTGCTCCTGACACTGACACTGTTCCTGACACTGATACTGCTGCTGATCCAGACACTCTCACTGCTACTGACACTGCTCCTGTCACTCACACTGCTGCTGATCCTGAGAATTCTCCTGACACTGCTCCTGACACTGACACTGACACGGCTGCTCACACTGACACTGCTCCTGACAATGGCACTGGTCCTGACACTGCTCCTGACACTGACACTGCTCCTGACACTGCTCCTGACACTGCTCGTGACACAGACACTGCTCCTGACAATGCACCTGACACTGACACTGCTCCTCACACAGCTCGTGCCACTGACACTGCTCCTACACTACTCCTGAGACAGACACTTCTGCTGATACTGACAATGCTCCTGTCACTGCTTCTGACACTGCTCCAGATACTGACACTCTCACTGCTACTGACACTGCTCCTGATACTGACACTGCTCCTGACACTGACACTACACCTCAAACTGCTCCTGACACTCCTCCTGACACTGACACTGCTCCTGGCACTGCTCCTGACAGTGACGCTGCGCCTGGTGCTGACACTGACACTGCTCCTGGCACTGCTCCTGACGCTGCTCCTGTCACTGACAATGCTCCTCACACTGCTCTTCACACAGACACTGCTCCTGACACTGCTACTGACACAGACACTGCTGCTGATACTGATAATGCTCCTGAAACTGCTCCTGACCCTGACACGGCTGCTCACACTGCTCCTGATGCTGACATTGCTCCTGACACTGGTCCCGACACAGACACTGCTCCTGAGACAGCTCGTGACACTGACACTGCTCCTGCCACTGTTCCTGACACTGCTGCTCACACTGACACTGTTCCTGACACTGGCACTGGTCCTGACAATGCTCCTGACACTGACACTGCTCCCGACACTGCTCCTGACACTGCTGCTGACACTGACACTGCTTGTGACACTGCTCCTGAAACTGACACTGCTCCTCGAACAGCTCCTGACACTGCTGCTGACACTGACACTGCTTGTGACACTGCTCCTGAAACTGACACTGCTCCTCGAACAGCTCCTGACACTGCTGCTGACACTGACACTGCTGCTGATCCTGACACTGCTCCTGACACTGCTCCTGACACTGACACTGCTCCTGCCACTGCTCCTGACACTGCTCCTGACACTGCTCCTGACACTGACACTGCTCCTGACACTGCTCCTGACACTGCTCCTGACACTGGCACTGCTCCTGACACTGCTCCTGACACTGACACTGCTCCTGACACTGCTCCTGACACTGACACTGCTGCTGATCCTGACGCTGATACTGCTCCTGTGTCTGACACTTGTCCTGACACTGCTCCTGACACTGCTCGCGACATTGCTCCAGACACTGACACTGCTCCTGACACAGCTCGTGACACTGCTGCTGACACTGACACTGCTTGTGGAACTGCTCCTGAAACTGACACTGCTCCTCACACAGCTCCTGACACTGGCACTGCTCTTGGCACTGCTCCTGACACTGACACTGCTCCTGACACTGATACTGCTGCTGATCCTGACAAAGATCCTGACACTGCTACTGACACTGCTCGTGACGTTGCTCCAGACACTGACACTGCTCCTGACACAGCTCGTGACGGTGACACTGCTCCTGCCACTGTTCCTGACACGGCTGCTCACACTGACACTGCTCCTGACACTGGCACTGGTCCTGACACTGCTCCTGACACTGACACTGCTCCTGACACTGCTCCTGACACTGACACTGCTCCTGATGCTGACACTGACACAACTACTGACAGTGACACTGCTCCTGATCCTGACACTGCTCCTGACACTGCTCCAGACACTGACACTGACACTGCTCCTGAAACTACTTCCGACACAGCTCCTGACGATGACACTGCTCCTGACACTGCTTCTGACACTGACACTGCTCCTGACCCAGCTCCTGACACAGCTCCTGACACTGACACTGACACTGCTCCTGACACTGACACTGACACTGCTCATGACAGTGACTCTGACACTGACACTGCTCACGGCACAGAGACTGAGACTGATCCTGACACTGACACTGCTCCTGTAACTGACACTTGTCCTGAGACTGCTTCTGACACTGGCACTGGACCTGACACTGCTCCTTACATTGGTGCTGGTCCTGACTCTGCTCCTGACACTGACACTGCTGCTGATCCTGGGAATTCTCCTGACACTGCTCCTGACACTGCTCCAGACACTGACACTGCTCCTCACACTGCTACTGACACAGACACTGCTGCTGATCCTGTCAGTGCTGCTGACACGGCTCCTGAGACTGACACTGCTCTTGACACTGCTCCTGACACTGCTCCTGACACTTCTCCTGACACTGCTCGTGACACTGACACTGCTCCATGACACTGCTCCTGACACAGCTCCTGACACGGACCCTGCTCCTGACACTGCTCCTGACACTGCTCCAGACACTGACACTGCTCCAGACACAGCTACTGTCACTGACACTGCTCCTGACACTGCTCCTGACACAACTCCTGACACTGACACTGGTCCTCACACTGCTCCTGACACTGACACTGCTCCTCACGCTGGTCCTGACAATGACACTGCCCCTGAGTGTGCTCCTGACACTGACGCTGCTGCTGGCACTGCTCCTGGCACTGCTCCTGACACTGACACTGCTCCTGATGCTGACACTGACACTGCTCCTGACACCGACACTGCTCCTGTCACTGCTCCTGACGCTGACACTGCTCCTGACACTGCTCCTGACACTGACACTGCTCCTGGCACAGCTCCTGCCACTGCCACTGCTCCTGACACTGCTCCTGACGCTGCTCCTGACACTGACACTGCTCATGGCACAGATCCTGTCACTGCTCCTGACACTGACACTGCTCCTGACACTGACACTGCTCCTGACACTGCACCTGACACTGCTCCTGACACTGTCACTGCTCCTGGTACTGACACTGACACTGCTCCTGACACAGGCACTGTTTCTGGTACTGACACTGACACTGCTACTGACACTACCACTGCTCCTGACGCTGCTTCAGACAATGCAACTGACACTGGCACGGCTCCTCACACTGCTCCTGACACTGAAACAGCTCCTGACACTGCTCCTGACACTGACACTGCACCTGACACTGCTCCTGGCATTGACATTGGTCCTGACACTTCTCCTGAAACAGACACTGATCCTCACACAGCTCCTGACACTGACACTGCTCCTCACGCTGCATCTGGCACTCACACTGCTGCTGATCCTGACAATGCTCTTGACACTGCTCCAGACACTGACACTGATACTGCACCTGACACAACTCCTGAAATAGCTCCTGTAACTGACACAGCTCCTGACACTGGTCCTGACACTGACACTGCTGCTGATCCTGAGAATTCTCCTGACACTGCTCCTGACACTGAGACTGACACTGCTCCTGACACTGCTCCTGACACTGACACTGCTGCTGATCCTGACAATGCTCATGACAGTGCTCCTGACACTGACGCTGACACTGCTGATGACAGTGACACTGACACTGACACTGCTCCTGTCACTGACACTGCCCCTCGGACTGCTCTTCACACTGACACTGCTCCTGACACTGCTACTGACACAGACACTGCTGCTGATACTGATAATGCTCCTGAAACTGCTCCTGACACTGACACTGCTCCTGACACAGCTCGTGACACTTCTCTTGACACTGCTCCCTACACTGACACTGCTCCATGACACTGCTCCTGACACAGCTCCTGAAACTGACCCTGTTCCTGACACTGCTCCTGACTCTGCTCCAGACACTGACACTGCTCCTGACACAGCTACTGTCACTGACACTGCTCCTGACACTGCTCCTGACACAACTCCTGACACTGACACTGCTCCTGAACCTGACACTGCTACTGACACTGCTCCAGACACTGACACTGACACTGCTCCTGAAACTACTTCTGACAGAACTCCTGACGATGACACTGCTCCTGACACTGCTTCTGACACTGACACTGCCCCTGTCACAGCTCCTGACACAGTTCCTGACACTGACACTGACACTGCTCCTGACACTGACACTGACACTGCTCATGGCAGTGACTCTGACACTGACACTGCTCCCGGCACAGAGACTGAGACTGATCCTGACACTGACACTGGTCCTGTAACTGACACTTGTCCTGAGACTGCTTCTGACACTGGCACTGGTCCTGACACTGCTCCTTACATTGGCGCTGGTCCTGACTCTGCTCCTGACACTGACACTGCTCCTGACACTGCTCCTGACACAGACACTGCTGCTGATACTGACAATGCTCCTGACACTGCTTCTGACACTGCTCCTGAAACTAACACTGCTCCTGACACTGCTCCTGACACTGACACTGCTCCTGCCACTGCTCCTGACACTGCTCCTGACACTGCTCCTGACACTGACACTGCTCCTGACACTGCTCCTGACACTGCTCCTGACACTGGCACTGCTCCTGACACTGCTCCTGACACTGACACTGCTCCTGACACTGCTCCTGACACTGACACTGCTGCTGATCCTGACGCTGATACTGCTCCTGTGTCTGACACTTGTCCTGACACTGCTCCTGACACTGCTCGCGACATTGCTCCAGACACTGACACTGCTCCTGACACAGCTCGTGACACTGCTGCTGACACTGACACTGCTTGTGGAACTGCTCCTGAAACTGACACTGCTCCTCACACAGCTCCTGACACTGGCACTGTTCTTGGCACTGCTCCTGACACTGAACCTGCTCCTGACGCTGATACTGCTGCTGATCCTGACAAAGCTCCTGACACTGCTACTGACACTGCTCGTGACGTTGCTCCAGACACTGACACTGCTCCTGACACGGCTGCTCACACTGACACTGCTCCTGACACTGGCACTGGTCCTGACACTGCTCCTGACACTGACACTGCTCCTGACACTGCTCCTGACACTGACACTGGTCCTCACACTGCTCCTGACACTGACACTGCTCCTCACGCTGGTCCTGACAATGACACTGCCCCTGAGAGTGCTCCTGACACTGACGCTGCTGCTGGCACTGCTCCTGGCACTGCTCCTGACACTGACACTGCTCCTGATGCTGACACTGACACAACTACTGACAGTGACACTGCTCCTGATCCTGACACTGCTCCTGACACAACTCCTGACACTGACGCTGGTCCTCACACTGCTCCTGACACTGACACTGCTCCTCACGCTGGTCCTGACAATGACACTGCCCCTGAGTGTGCTCCTGACACTGACGCTGCTGCTGGCACTGCTCCTGGCACTGCTCCTGACACTGACACTGCTCCTGATGCTGACACTGACACTGCTCCTGACACCGACACTGCTCCTGTCACTGCTCCTGACGCTGACACTGCTCCTGACACTGCTCCTGACACTGACACTGCTCCTGGCACAGCTCCTGCCACTGCCACTGCTCCTGACACTGCTCCTGACACTGCTCCTGACACTGACACTGCTCATGGCACAGATCCTGTCACTGCTCCTGACACTGACACTGCTCCTGACACAGACACTGCTCCTGACACTGCACCTGACACTGCTCCTGACACTGTCACTGCTCCTGGTACTGACACTGACACTGCTCCTGACACAGGCACTGTTTCTGGTACTGACACTGACACTGCTACTGACACTGCCACTGCTCCTGACGCTGCTTCAGACAATGCAACTGACACTGGCACGGCTCCTCACACTGCTCCTGACACTGAAACAGCTCCTGACACTGCTCCTGACACTGACACTGCACCTGACACTGCTCCTGGCATTGACATTGGTCCTGACACTTCTCCTGAAACAGACACTGATCCTCACACAGCTCCTGACACTGACACTGCTCCTCACGCTGCATCTGGCACTCACACTGCTGCTGATCCTGACAATGCTCTTGACACTGCTCCAGACACTGACACTGATACTGCACCTGACACAACTCCTGAAATAGCTCCTGTAACTGACACAGCTCCTGACACTGCTCCTGACACTGACACTGCTGCTGATCCTGACGCTGATACTGCTCCTGTGTCTGACACTTGTCCTGACACTGCTCCTGACACTGCTCGCGACATTGCTCCAGACACTGACACTGCTCCTGACACAGCTCGTGACACTGCTGCTGACACTGACACTGCTTGTGGAACTGCTCCTGAAACTGACACTGCTCCTCACACAGCTCCTGACACTGGCACTGTTCTTGGCACTGCTCCTGACACTGAACCTGCTCCTGACGCTGATACTGCTGCTGATCCTGACAAAGCTCCTGACACTGCTACTGACACTGCTCGTGACGTTGCTCCAGACACTGACACTGCTCCTGACACGGCTGCTCACACTGACACTGCTCCTGACACTGGCACTGGTCCTGACACTGCTCCTGACACTGACACTGCTCCTGACACTGCTCCTGACACTGACACTGGTCCTCACACTGCTCCTGACACTGACACTGCTCCTCACGCTGGTCCTGACAATGACACTGCCCCTGAGAGTGCTCCTGACACTGACGCTGCTGCTGGCACTGCTCCTGGCACTGCTCCTGACACTGACACTGCTCCTGATGCTGACACTGACACAACTACTGACAGTGACACTGCTCCTGATCCTGACACTGCTCCTGACACTGCTCCAGACACTGACACTGACACTGCTCCTGAAACTACTTCCGACACAGCTCCTGACGATGACACTGCTCCTGACACTGCTTCTGACACTGACACTGCTCCTGACCCAGCTCCTGACACAGCTCCTGACACTGACACTGACACTGCTCCTGACACTGACACTGACACTGCTCATGACAGTGACTCTGACACTGACACTGCTCACGGCACAGAGACTGAGACTGATCCTGACACTGACACTGCTCCTGTAACTGACACTTGTCCTGAGACTGCTTCTGGACCTGACACTGCTCCTTACATTGGTGCTGGTCCTGACTCTGCTCCTGACACTGACACTGCTGCTGATCCTGGGAATTCTCCTGACACTTCTCCTGACACTGCTCCAGACACTGACACTGCTCCTCACACTGCTACTGACACAGACACTGCTGCTGATCCTGTGAGTGCTGCTGACACGGCTCCTGAGACTGACACTGCTCTTGACACTGCTCCTGACACTGCTCCTGACACTTCTCCTGACACTGCTCGTGACACTGACACTGCTCCATGACACTGCTCCTGACACAGCTCCTGACACGGACCCTGCTCCTGACACTGCTCCTGACACTGCTCCAGACACTGACACTGCTCCAGACACAGCTACTGTCACTGACACTGCTCCTGACACTGCTCCTGACACAACTCCTGACACTGACGCTGGTCCTCACACTGCTCCTGACACTGACACTGCTCCTCACGCTGGTCCTGACAATGACACTGCCCCTGAGTGTGCTCCTGACACTGACGCTGCTGCTGGCACTGCTCCTGGCACTGCTCCTGACACTGACACTGCTCCTGATGCTGACACTGACACTGCTCCTGACACCGACACTGCTCCTGTCACTGCTCCTGACGCTGACACTGCTCCTGACACTGCTCCTGACACTGACACTGCTCCTGGCACAGCTCCTGCCACTGCCACTGCTCCTGACACTGCTCCTGACACTGCTCCTGACACTGACACTGCTCATGGCACAGATCCTGTCACTGCTCCTGACACTGACACTGCTCCTGACACAGACACTGCTCCTGACACTGCACCTGACACTGCTCCTGACACTGTCACTGCTCCTGGTACTGACACTGACACTGCTCCTGACACAGGCACTGTTTCTGGTACTGACACTGACACTGCTACTGACACTGCCACTGCTCCTGACGCTGCTTCAGACAATGCAACTGACACTGGCACGGCTCCTCACACTGCTCCTGACACTGAAACAGCTCCTGACACTGCTCCTGACACTGACACTGCACCTGACACTGCTCCTGGCATTGACATTGGTCCTGACACTTCTCCTGAAACAGACACTGATCCTCACACAGCTCCTGACACTGACACTGCTCCTCACGCTGCATCTGGCACTCACACTGCTGCTGATCCTGACAATGCTCTTGACACTGCTCCAGACACTGACACTGATACTGCACCTGACACAACTCCTGAAATAGCTCCTGTAACTGACACAGCTCCTGACACTGGTCCTGACACTGACACTGCTGCTGATCCTGAGAATTCTCCTGACACTGCTCCTGACACTGAGACTGACACTGCTCCTGACACTGCTCCTGACACTGACACTGCTGCTGATCCTGACAATGCTCATGACAGTGCTCCTGACACTGACGCTGACACTGCTGATGACAGTGACACTGACACTGACACTGCTCCTGTCACTGACACTGCCCCTCGGACTGCTCTTCACACTGACACTGCTCCTGACACTGCTACTGACACAGACACTGCTGCTGATACTGATAATGCTCCTGAAACTGCTCCTGACACTGACACTGCTCCTGACACAGCTCGTGACACTTCTCTTGACACTGCTCCCTACACTGACACTGCTCCATGACACTGCTCCTGACACAGCTCCTGAAACTGACCCTGTTCCTGACACTGCTCCTGACACTGACAATGCTCCTGATGCTCACACTGACACAACTACTGACACTGACACTGCTCCTGAACCTGACACTGCTCCTGACACTGCTCCAGACACTGACACTGACACTGCTCCTGAAACTACTTCTGACACAGCTCCTGACGATGACACTGCTCCTGACACTGCTTCTGACACTGACACTGCTCCTGACACAGTTCCTGACACAGCTCCTGACACTCACACTGACACTGCTCCTGACACTGCCACTGCTCCTGACGCTGGTCCTGACAATGACACTGCCCCTGAGAGTGCTCCTGACACTGACGCTGCTGCTGGCACTGCTCCTGGCACTGCTCCTCACACTGACACTGCTCCTGATGCTGACACTGACACTGCTCCTGACACCGACACTGCTCCTGTCACTGCTCCTGACCTTGACACTGCTCCTGACACTGCTCCTGACACTGACACTGCTCCTGGCACAGCTCCTGCCACTGCCACTGCTCCTGACACTGCTCCTGACACTGCTCCTGACACTGACACTGCTCATGGCACAGCTCCTGTCACTGCTCCTGACACTGACACTGCTCCTGACACTGACACTGCTCCTGACACTGCACCTGACACTGCTCCTGACACTGTCACTGCTCCTGGTACTGACACTGACACTGCTCCTGACACAGGCACTGTTTCTGGTACTGACACTGACACTGCTACTGACACTGCCACTGCTCCTGACGCTGCTTCAGACAATGCAACTGACACTGGCACGGCTCCTCACACTGCTCGTGACACTGAAACAGCTCCTGACACTGCTCCTGACACTGACACTGCACCTGACACTGCTCCTGGCATTGACATTGGTCCTGACACTTCTCCTGAAACAGACACTGATCCTCACACAGCTCCTGACACTGACACTGCTCCTCACGCTGCATCTGGCACTCACACTGCTGCTGATCCTGACAATGCTCTTGACACTGCTCCAGACACTGACACTGATACTGCACCTGACACAACTCCTGAAATAGCTCCTGTAACTGACACAGCTCCTGACACTGGTCCTGACACTGACACTGCTCCTGACACAGCTCGTGACACTTCTCTTGACACTGCTCCCTACACTGACACTGCTCCATGACACTGCTCCTGACACAGCTCCTGAAACTGACCCTGCTCCTGACACTGCTCCTGACACTGCTCCAGACACTGACACTGCTCCTGACACAGCTACTGTCACTGACACTGCTCCTGACACTGCTCCTGACACAACTCCTGACACTGACACTGCTCCTGAACCTGACACTGCTACTGACACTGCTCCAGACACTGACACTGACACTGCTCCTGAAACTACTTCTGACACAGCTCCTGACGATGACACTGCTCCTGACACTGCTTCTGACACTGACACTGCTCCTGTCACAGCTCCTGACACAGTTCCTGACACTGACACTGACACTGCTCCTGACACTGACACTGACACTGCTCATGGCAGTGACTCTGACACTGACACTGCTCCCGGCACAGAGACTGAGACTGATCCTGACACTGACACTGGTCCTGTAACTGACACTTGTCCTGAGACTGCTTCTGACACTGGCACTGGTCCTGACACTCCTCCTTACATTGGCGCTGGTTCTGACTCTGCTCCTGACACTGACACTGTTCCTGACACTGATACTGCTGCTGATCCAGACACTCTCACTGCTACTGACACTGCTCCTGTCACTCACACTGCTGCTGATCCTGAGAATTCTCCTGACACTGCTCCTGACACTGACACTGACACGGCTGCTCACACTGACACTGCTCCTGACAATGGCACTGGTCCTGACACTGCTCCTGACACTGACACTGCTCCTGACACTGCTCCTGACACTGCTCGTGACACAGACACTGCTCCTGACAATGCACCTGACACTGACACTGCTCCTCACACAGCTCGTGCCACTGACACTGCTCCTACACTACTCCTGAGACAGACACTTCTGCTGATACTGACAATGCTCCTGTCACTGCTTCTGACACTGCTCCAGATACTGACACTCTCACTGCTACTGACACTGCTCCTGATACTGACACTGCTCCTGACACTGACACTACACCTCAAACTGCTCCTGACACTCCTCCTGACACTGACACTGCTCCTGGCACTGCTCCTGACAGTGACGCTGCGCCTGGTGCTGACACTGACACTGCTCCTGGCACTGCTCCTGACGCTGCTCCTGTCACTGACAATGCTCCTCACACTGCTCTTCACACAGACACTGCTCCTGACACTGCTACTGACACAGACACTGCTGCTGATACTGATAATGCTCCTGAAACTGCTCCTGACCCTGACACGGCTGCTCACACTGCTCCTGATGCTGACATTGCTCCTGACACTGGTCCCGACACAGACACTGCTCCTGAGACAGCTCGTGACACTGACACTGCTCCTGCCACTGTTCCTGACACTGCTGCTCACACTGACACTGTTCCTGACACTGGCACTGGTCCTGACAATGCTCCTGACACTGACACTGCTCCCGACACTGCTCCTGACACTGCTGCTGACACTGACACTGCTTGTGACACTGCTCCTGAAACTGACACTGCTCCTCGAACAGCTCCTGACACTGCTGCTGACACTGACACTGCTTGTGACACTGCTCCTGAAACTGACACTGCTCCTCGAACAGCTCCTGACACTGCTGCTGACACTGACACTGCTGCTGATCCTGACACTGCTCCTGACACTGCTCCTGACACTGACACTGCTCCTGCCACTGCTCCTGACACTGCTCCTGACACTGCTCCTGACACTGACACTGCTCCTGACACTGCTCCTGACACTGCTCCTGACACTGGCACTGCTCCTGACACTGCTCCTGACACTGACACTGCTCCTGACACTGCTCCTGACACTGACACTGCTGCTGATCCTGACGCTGATACTGCTCCTGTGTCTGACACTTGTCCTGACACTGCTCCTGACACTGCTCGCGACATTGCTCCAGACACTGACACTGCTCCTGACACAGCTCGTGACACTGCTGCTGACACTGACACTGCTTGTGGAACTGCTCCTGAAACTGACACTGCTCCTCACACAGCTCCTGACACTGGCACTGCTCTTGGCACTGCTCCTGACACTGACACTGCTCCTGACACTGATACTGCTGCTGATCCTGACAAAGATCCTGACACTGCTACTGACACTGCTCGTGACGTTGCTCCAGACACTGACACTGCTCCTGACACAGCTCGTGACGGTGACACTGCTCCTGCCACTGTTCCTGACACGGCTGCTCACACTGACACTGCTCCTGACACTGGCACTGGTCCTGACACTGCTCCTGACACTGACACTGCTCCTGACACTGCTCCTGACACTGACACTGCTCCTGATGCTGACACTGACACAACTACTGACAGTGACACTGCTCCTGATCCTGACACTGCTCCTGACACTGCTCCAGACACTGACACTGACACTGCTCCTGAAACTACTTCCGACACAGCTCCTGACGATGACACTGCTCCTGACACTGCTTCTGACACTGACACTGCTCCTGACCCAGCTCCTGACACAGCTCCTGACACTGACACTGACACTGCTCCTGACACTGACACTGACACTGCTCATGACAGTGACTCTGACACTGACACTGCTCACGGCACAGAGACTGAGACTGATCCTGACACTGACACTGCTCCTGTAACTGACACTTGTCCTGAGACTGCTTCTGACACTGGCACTGGACCTGACACTGCTCCTTACATTGGTGCTGGTCCTGACTCTGCTCCTGACACTGACACTGCTGCTGATCCTGGGAATTCTCCTGACACTGCTCCTGACACTGCTCCAGACACTGACACTGCTCCTCACACTGCTACTGACACAGACACTGCTGCTGATCCTGTCAGTGCTGCTGACACGGCTCCTGAGACTGACACTGCTCTTGACACTGCTCCTGACACTGCTCCTGACACTTCTCCTGACACTGCTCGTGACACTGACACTGCTCCATGACACTGCTCCTGACACAGCTCCTGACACGGACCCTGCTCCTGACACTGCTCCTGACACTGCTCCAGACACTGACACTGCTCCAGACACAGCTACTGTCACTGACACTGCTCCTGACACTGCTCCTGACACAACTCCTGACACTGACACTGGTCCTCACACTGCTCCTGACACTGACACTGCTCCTCACGCTGGTCCTGACAATGACACTGCCCCTGAGTGTGCTCCTGACACTGACGCTGCTGCTGGCACTGCTCCTGGCACTGCTCCTGACACTGACACTGCTCCTGATGCTGACACTGACACTGCTCCTGACACCGACACTGCTCCTGTCACTGCTCCTGACGCTGACACTGCTCCTGACACTGCTCCTAACACTGACACTGCTCCTGGCACAGCTCCTGCCACTGCCACTGCTCCTGACACTGCTCCTGACGCTGCTCCTGACACTGACACTGCTCATGGCACAGATCCTGTCACTGCTCCTGACACTGACACTGCTCCTGACACTGACACTGCTCCTGACACTGCACCTGACACTGCTCCTGACACTGTCACTGCTCCTGGTACTGACACTGACACTGCTCCTGACACAGGCACTGTTTCTGGTACTGACACTGACACTGCTACTGACACTACCACTGCTCCTGACGCTGCTTCAGACAATGCAACTGACACTGGCACGGCTCCTCACACTGCTCCTGACACTGAAACAGCTCCTGACACTGCTCCTGACACTGACACTGCACCTGACACTGCTCCTGGCATTGACATTGGTCCTGACACTTCTCCTGAAACAGACACTGATCCTCACACAGCTCCTGACACTGACACTGCTCCTCACGCTGCATCTGGCACTCACACTGCTGCTGATCCTGACAATGCTCTTGACACTGCTCCAGACACTGACACTGATACTGCACCTGACACAACTCCTGAAATAGCTCCTGTAACTGACACAGCTCCTGACACTGGTCCTGACACTGACACTGCTGCTGATCCTGAGAATTCTCCTGACACTGCTCCTGACACTGAGACTGACACTGCTCCTGACACTGCTCCTGACACTGACACTGCTGCTGATCCTGACAATGCTCATGACAGTGCTCCTGACACTGACGCTGACACTGCTGATGACAGTGACACTGACACTGACACTGCTCCTGTCACTGACACTGACCCTCGGACTGCTCTTCACACTGACACTGCTCCTGACACTGCTACTGACACAGACACTGCTGCTGATACTGATAATGCTCCTGAAACTGCTCCTGACACTGACACTGCTCCTGACACAGCTCGTGACACTTCTCTTGACACTGCTCCCTACACTGACACTGCTCCATGACACTGCTCCTGACACAGCTCCTGAAACTGACCCTGTTCCTGACACTGCTCCTGACACTGCTCCAGACACTGACACTGCTCCTGACACAGCTACTGTCACTGACACTGCTCCTGACACTGCTCCTGACACAACTCCTGACACTGACACTGCTCCTGAACCTGACACTGCTACTGACACTGCTCCAGACACTGACACTGCTCCTGACACAGCTCGTGACACTGCTGCTGACACTGACACTGCTTGTGGAACTGCTCCTGAAACTGACACTGCTCCTCACACAGCTCCTGACACTGGCACTGCTCTTGGCACTGCTCCTGACACTGAACCTGCTCCTGACGCTGATACTGCTGCTGATCCTGACAAAGCTCCTGACACTGCTACTGATACTGCTCGTGACGTTGCTCCAGACACTGACACTGCTCCTGACACAGCTCGTGACGGTGACACTGCTCCTGCCACTGTTCCTGACACGGCTGCTCACACTGACACTGCTCCTGACACTGGCACTGGTCCTGACACTGCTCCTGACACTGACACTGCTCCTGACACTGCTCCTGACACTGACACTGGTCCTCACACTGCTCCTGACACTGACACTGCTCCTCACGCTGGTCCTGACAATGACACTGCCCCTGAGAGTGCTCCTGACACTGACGCTGCTGCTGGCACTGCTCCTGGCACTGCTCCTGACATTGACACTGCTCCTGATGCTGACACTGACACAACTCCTGACACTGACACTGCTCCTGATCCTGACACTGCTCCTGACACTGCTCCAGACACTGACACTGACACTGCTCCTGAAACTACTTCTGACACAGCTCCTGACAATGACACTGCTCCTGACACTGCTTCTGACACTGACACTGCTCCTGACACAGCTCCTGACACAGCTCCTGACACTGACACTGGCACTGCTCCTGACACTGACACTGACACTGCTCATGACAGTGACTCTGACACTGACACTGCTCACGGCACAGAGACTGAGACTGATCCTGACACTGACACTGCTCCTGTAACTGACACTTGTCCTGAGACTGCTTCTGACACTGGCACTGGACCTGACACTGCTCCTTACATTGGTGCTGGTCCTGACTCTGCTCCTGACACTGACACTGCTGCTGATCCTGAGAATTCTCCTGACACTGCTCCTGACACTGCTCCAGACACTGACACTGCTCCTCACACTGCTACTGACACAGACACTGCTGCTGATCCTGTCAGTGCTGCTGACACGGCTCCTGAGACTGACACTGCTCTTGACACTGCTCCTGACACTGCTCCTGACACTTCTCCTGACACTGCTCGTGACACTGACACTGCTCCATGACACAGCTCCTGACACAGCTCCTGACACTGACACTGGCACTGCTCCTGACACTGACACTGACACTGCTCATGACAGTGACACTGACACTGACACTGCTCCTGTCACTGACACTGCCCCTCGGACTGCTCTTCACACTGACACTGCTCCTGACACTGCTACTGACACAGACACTGCTGCTGATACTGATAATGCTCCTGAAACTGCTCCTGACACTGACACTGCTCCTGACACAGCTCGTGACACTTCTCTTGACACTGCTCCCTACACTGACACTGCTCCATGTCACTGCTCCTGACACAGCTCCTGAAACTGACCCTGCTCCTGACACTGCTCCTGACACTGCTCCAGACACTGACACTGCTCCTGACACAGCTACTGTCACTGACACTGCTCCTGACACTGCTCCTGACACAACTCCTGACACTGACACTGCTCCTGAACCTGACACTGCTCCTGACACTGCTCCAGACACTGACACTGACACTGCTCCTGAAACTACTTCTGACACAACTCCTGACGATGACACTGCTCCTGACACTGCTTCTGACACTGACACTGCTCCTGACACAGCTCCTGACACAGCTCCTGACACTGACACTGACACTGCTCCTGACACTGACACTGACACTGCTCATGGCAGTGACTCTGACCCTGACACTGCTCCCGGCACAGAGACTGAGACTGATCCTGACACTGACACTGGTCCTGTAACTGACACATGTCCTGAGACTGCTTCTGACACTGGCACTGGTCCTGACACTGCTCCTTACATTGGCGCTGGTCCTGACTCTGCTCCTGACACTGACACTGCTCCTGACACTGCTCCTGACACAGACACTGCTGCTGATACTGACAATGCTCCTGACACTGCTTCTGACACTGCTCCTGAAACTAACACTGCTCCTGATATTGACACACTCACTGCTACTAGCACTGCTCCTGACACTCACACTGCTGCTGATCCTGACAATGCTCTTGACACTGCTCCAGACACTGACACTGATACTGCACCTGACACAACTCCTGAAATAGCTCCTGTAACTGACACTGCTCCTGACACTGCTCCTGACACTGACACTGCTGCTGATCCTGAGAATTCTCCTGACACTGCTCCTGACACTGACACTGACACTGCTCCTCACACTGCTCCTGACACTGGCACAGCTCCTGCCACTGCCACTGCTCCTGACACTGCTCCTGACACTGCTCCTGACACTGACACTGCTCATGGCACAGCTCCTGTCACTGCTCCTGACACTGACACTGCTCCTGACACTGACACTGCTCCTGACACTGCACCTGACACTGCTCCTGACACTGTCACTGCTCCTGGTACTGACACTGACACTGCTCCTGACACAGGCACTGTTTCTGGTACTGACACTGACACTGCTACTGACACTGCCACTGCTCCTGACGCTGCTTCAGACAATGCAACTGACACTGGCACTGCTCCTCACACTGCTCCTGACACTGAAACAGCTCCTGACACTGCTCCGGACACTGCCCCTGACACTGCTGCGGACACTGCTCCAGACACTGACACTGCTCCTCGCACTGGTCCTGGCACTGACACAGCTCCTGACACGGCTCCTGGCACTGTCACTGCTCCTGTCACTGACACTGGTCCTGACACTGCTTCTGACACTGGCACTGGTCCTGACTCTGCTGCTGACGTTGGCACTGGTCCTGACTCTGCTCCTGACACTGACACCACTCATGACACCGCTCCGGACTCTGACACTGTTCCTGACACTGCTCCTGGCACTGACACAGGTCCTGACAAGGCTCCTGGCACTGACACTGCTCCTGTCACTTACACTGGTCCGGACACTGCTTCTGACACTGGCATTGGCACTGCTCTTGGTACTGCTCCTGACACTGTTGCAGGTCCTGTCACTGACCCAGGTCCTGACACTGCTCCTGACACTGACACTGGTCCTGACACTGCTCCTGACACTGCTCCTGACACTGACCCTGCTCCTGACTCTGACCCTGCTCCTAACACTGCTCCTGATACTGCTCGAGACACTGTCACTGCTCCTGACACTGACACTGCTCCTGATACTGACACTGGCTCTGCTCCTGACACTGTCACTGCTCCAGACACTGTCACCGAGGCTGACACTGCTCCTAACACTGCTCGTGTCTCTGTTCCGGACGCTGAAACTGCTCCTGACACAGCTACTGACGCTGACAGTGCTCCTGACACTGTTCCTGACACTGCTGCTGCTTCTGACACTGATCATGGCACTGACACTGCTCCTGACACTGACGCTGGCACTGCTACTGACAGTGCTCCTGACACTGACACTCCTGCTGACACTGCTCCTGACACTGCTACAGACACTGACACTGCTCCTGACACTGCTCCTGTCACTGACACTGCTCCTGTCGCTGACACTGCTCCTCACACTGCTGCTCACACTGACACTGCTCCTGACCCTGCTCCTGACACTGACCCTGCTCCTAACACTGCTCCTGATACTGCTCCAGACACTGTCACTGCTCCTGACACTGACGCTGCTCCTGATACTGACACTGGCTCTGCTCCTGACACTGTCACTGCTCCAGACACTGCCACCGAGGCTGACACTGCTCCTGACACTGCTCGTGTCTCTGTTCCGGACGCTGAAACTGCTCCTGACACAGCTACTGACACTGACAGTGCTCCTGACACTGCTCCTGACACAGGCACTGCTGCTGATACTGACAATGCTCGTGACACTGCTCTTGACACTGACACTGCTCCTGATACTGACACTGGCACTGCTCCTGACACTGGCACTGGTCCTGACTCTGCTGCTGACGTTGTCACTGGTCCTGACTCTGCTCCTGACACTGACACTACTCATGACACTGCTCCTGGCACTGACACAGTTCCTGACACTGCTCCTGCCACTGACACTGTTCCTGTCACTTACACTGGTCCGGACACTGCTTCTGACACTGGCACTGGTCCTGACACTGCTCCTGACATTGGCTCCGGTCCTGACCCTGCTCCTGACACTGACACTGCTACTGACACTGCGCCTGACACCGCTCCTGTCACAGACACTATCTCTGCTCTTGGCACTGCTCCTGACACTGTCACAGGTCCTGTAACTGACCCAGGTCCTGACACTACTCCTGACACTGACACTGGTTCTGACACTGCTCCTGACACTGGCACTGGTCCTGACACTGCTCCTGACACTGACCCTGCTCCTGACACTGCTCCTGATACTGCTCCAGACATTGACACTGCCCCTGACACTGTTCCTAACACTGCTGCTGACACTGACACTGCTCCTGACACAGCTCCTGACACTCACACTGCTCCTGATACTGCTCCTGACACTGACACTGTTCCTGACACTGACCCTGCTCCTGACCCTGGTCCGGAAACTGCTGCTGACACTGCTCCGGACACTGCTCCAGACACTCACACTGCTCCTGACACTGCTCCTGTCACTGGCAGTGCCCCTCACTGTGCTCCGGACACTGACACTGCTCCTGACACTGCTCCTGACACTCACACTGCTCCTGACACAGCTCCGGAAACAGACACTGCACCTCACACAGATCCTGACACTGACCCTGCTACTGACACTGCTCCTGACACTGCTCCTGTCATTGCCTCTGGTCCTGACTCTGCTCCTGACACTGACACTGCTACTGACACTGCGCCAGAGACCGCTCCTGACACTGACACTGGCACTGCTCCTGAAATTACTACTGACACAGCTCCTGACAATGACACTGCTGCTGTCACTGACACTGCTCCTGACACTGCTCCTCACACTGACACTGCTCCAGACACTGGCACTGCTACTGACACTGCTCATGACAATGACACTGCTCCTGACACTGCTCCTGACACTGACAATGCTCCTGAACCTGAAACTGCTTCTGACGCCGCACCAGACACTGACACAGACACTGCTCCAGACACTACTCCTGACACAGCTCCTGACACTGACACTGACACTGCTCCTGGCACTGCACCTGACACTGCTCCTGACACTGTCACTGCTCCTGGTACTGACACTGACACTGTTCCTGACACAGGCACTGTTTCTGGTACTGACACTGACACTGCTACTGACACTGCCACTGCTCCTGACGCTGCTTCAGACAATGCAACTGACACTGGCACTGCTCCTCACACTGCTCCTGACACTGAAACAGCTCCTGACACTGCTCCGGACACTGCCCCTGACACTGCTGCGGACACTGCTCCAGACACTGACACTGCTCCTCGCACTGGTCCTGGCACTGACACAGCTCCTGACACGGCTCCTGGCACTGTCACTGCTCCTGTCACTTACACTGGACCGGTCACTGCTTCTGACACTGACACTGCTCCTGACACTGACACTGCTCCTGTCACTGACACTGGTCCTGACACTGCTTCTGACACTGGCACTGGTCCTGACTCTGCTGCTGACGTTGGCACTGGTCCTGACTCTGCTCCTGACACTGACACCACTCATGACACCGCTCCGGACTCTGACACTGTTCCTGACACTGCTCCTGGCACTGACACAGCTCCTGACAAGGCTCCTGGCACTGACACTGCTCCTGTCACTTACACTGGTCCGGACACTGCTTCTGACACTGGCATTGGCACTGCTCTTGGTACTGCTCCTGACACTGTTGCAGGTCCTGTCACTGACCCAGGTCCTGACACTGCTCCTGACACTGACACTGCTCCTGACACTGCTCGTGTCTCTGTTCCGGACGCTGAAACTGACACTGCACCTGGCATTGACACTGCTCCTGACACTGATCCTGACACTGACACTGCACCTGACACAAGGACTGCTCCTGGTACTGACACTGACACTGCTCCTCACTATGACACTACTCGTGACACTGCTCCACACACTGCTCCTGTCACTGACACTGCTCCTCACACTGCTCCTACCATTGACACTGCTCCTGACAGTGCACCAGACACTGCTGCTCACACTGACATTGCTCCTGACACAGCTCCTGTCACTGACACTGTGCCTGACACTACTCCTGACACAGCTCCTCACACTGACACAGCTCCTGAAACAGCTCCTGACACTGACACAGGTCCTGACACAGCTCCTGACACAGCTCATGACACTGACACTGTTCCTGAACCTGACACTGCTCCTGACACTGCCCCAGACACTGACACTGTTCCTGACACTGCTCCTGACACAGCTCCTGACACTGACACAGCTCCTGAACCTGACGCTGGTCCTAGCACTGCTCCTGAAACTGACAGTTGTCCTGACGCTGCTCCTGACACTGCTCCTGATACTGCTACTGACACTGACACTGCTCCTGACACTGCTCCTGACACTGCCACTGCTGCTGATCCTGACAATGCCCCTGACACTGCTCCAGACGCTGACACTGAGACTGCACATGAAACTACACCTGAAATAGCTCCTGACACAGACACTGCTCCTGATACTGCTCCTGACACTGACACTGCTCCTGACACTGACCCTGCTCCTGACACTGCTCCGGACACTGCCCCTGACACTCCTGCGCACACTGCTCCAGACACTGACACTGCTCCTCGCACTGGTCCTGGCACTGACACAGCTCCTGACACGGCTCCTGGCACTGGCACTGCTCCTGTCACTTACACTGGTCCGGTCACTGCTTCTGACACTAACACTGCTCCTGACACTGACACTGCTCCTGTCACTGACACTGGTCCTGACATTGCTTCTGACACTGGCACTGGTCCTGACTCTGCTGCTGACGTTTGCACAGGTCCTGACTCTGCTCCTGACGCTGACACTACTCATGACCCCGCTCCGGACTCTGACACTGATCCTGACACTGCTCCAGACACTGACACTGCTCCTGACACAGCTCGTGACCGTGACACTGCTCCTGCCACTGTTCCTGAAACTGCTGATCACACTGACACTGCTCCTGACACTGGCACTGGTCCTGACACTGCTGCTGACACTGGCACTGCTGCTGTTCCTGAGAATGCCCCTGAATCTGCTCCTCACACTGACACTGCTCCTGACACTGCACCTGACACTGCTCCTGATATAGACACTGCTCCTGATACAGACACTGCTCCTGATACTGGCACTGACACTGCTCCTGACACTGCTTCTGACACTGACACTGCTCCTGACACTGACACTGCTCCTGACACTGCTCCTGACACTGACACTGCTGCTGATCCTGACAATGCTCCTGACACTGCTCCTGACACAGCTCCTGACACTGACACTGCTCCTGGCACTGACAGTGCTCCTGACACTGCTCCTGACATAGACACTGCTCCTGACACTGCTCCTGACACTTACACTGCTCCTGACACTGCTCCTGGCACTGACACTGCTCCTGACACTGCTCCTGACACTGCTCCTGACACTTACACTGCTCCTGACACTGCTCCTGACACTGACACTGCTCCTGTCACTGACACTGGTCCTGACACTGCTTCTGACACTGGCACTGGTCCTGACTCTGCTGCTGACGTTGGCACAGGTCCTGACTCTGCTCCTGACACTGACACTACTCATGACACTGCTCCTGAATCTGACACTGCTCCTGACACAGCTCCTGACACTGACACAGCTCCTGAACCTGACACTGGTCCTGGCACTGCTCCTGAAACTGACACTGGTCCTGACGCTGCTCCTGACACTGCTCCTGATACTGCTACTGACACTGACACTGCTCCTGACACTGCTCCTGACACTGCCACTGCTGCTGATCCTGACAATGCTCCTGACACTGCTCCAGAATCTGACACTGAGACTGCACATGAAACTACAAATGAAATAGCTCCTGACACAGACACTGCTCCTGATACTGCTCCTGACACTGACACTGTTCCTGACACTGACCCTGCTCCTGACACTGCTCCTCACACTGACACTGCTCCTGACACTGACACTGCTCCTGAAACTGCTCCTGACACAGACACTGCTGCTGATACTGACAATGCTCGTGACACTGCTCCTGACACTGCTCCCGACACTGACGCTGCTCCTGACACAGCTCGTGACTGTCACATTGCTCCTGGCACTGTTCCTGACACTGCTGCTCACACTGAGACTGCTCCTGACACTGGCGCTGGTCCTGACACTGCTCCTGACTCTGACACTGCTCCTGAAACTGCTCCTGACACTGCTCCTGACACTTACACTGCTCCTGACACTGCTCCTGACACTGACACTGCTCCTGTCACTGACACTGGTCCTGACACTGCTTCTGACACTGGCACTGGTCCTGACTCTGCTGCTGACGTTGGCACTGGTCCTGACTCTGCTCCTGACACTGACACTACTCATGACACCGCTCCGGACACTGACACTGATCCTGACACTGCTCCAGACACTGACACTGCTCCTGACGCAGCTCGTGACAGTGACACTGCTCCTGCCACTGTTCCTGAAACTGCTGCTCACACTGACACTGCTCCTGACACTGGCACTGGTCCTGACACTGCTCCTGAAACAGACACTGCTCCGGAAACTGCTCCTGACCCTGCTCCTGACACTGACACTGCCCCTGACACTATTCCTAACACTGCTGCTGACACTGACACTGCTCCTGACACAGCTGCTGACACTGGCACTGCTCCTGACACTGCTCCTGACACAGCTCCTGACACTGACACTGCTCCTGACCTAGAGACTGCTCCTGACACTGCTCCAGACACTGACGCTGACACCGCTCCTGAAATTACTACTGATACAGCTCCTGACAATGACACTGCTCCTGCCACTGACACTGCTTCTGACACTGCTCCTCACACTGACACTGCTCCAGACACTGGCACTGCTCCTGACACTGCTCATGACAATGACACTGCTCCTGACACTGCTCCTGACACTGACAATGCTCCTGAACCTGAAACTGCTTCTGACGCCGCTCCAGACACTGACACAGACACTGCTCCAGACACTACTCCTGACGCAGCTCCTGATACTGACACTGACACTGCTCCTGGCACTGACACTGACACTGCTCATGACAGTGACATCGGCACTGACACTGCTCCCGACACTGACACTGACACTCATCCTGACACTGCTCCTGACATTGGCGCTGGTCCTGAATCTGCTCCTGACACTGACACTGCAACTGACACTGCTCCTGACACTGCTCCTGACGCTGACACTGACACTGCACCTGGCATTGACACTGCTCCTGTCACTCATCCTGACGCTGACACTGCACCTGACACAAGGACTGCTCCTGGTACTGACACTGACACTGCTCCTCACTATGACACTACTCGTGACACTGCTCCACACACTGCTCCAGTCACTGACACTGCTCCTCACACTGCTCCTACCTTTGACACTGCTCCTGACACTGCTCCAGACACTGCTGCTCACACTGACATTGCTCCTGACACAGCTCCTGTCACTGACACTGTGCCTGACACTGCTCCTGACACTGCTCCTGACACTGACACTGCTCCTGACACTGCTCCTGACACTGACACTGCTCCTCACACTGCTCCTGGCACTGACACTGCTGCTGACACTGCTCCTAACACAGACACTGCTGCTGATACTGTCAATGCTCCTGATACGGCTCCTGACACAGACACTGCTCCTGACACTGCTCCCGACACTGACTCTGCTCGTGATACTGCTCCTGACACTGGTCCTGACACTGAAGCTTGTCCTGACACTGCTCCTCAAACTGACACAGGTCCTGACACTGCTCCTGACACAGACACTGCTTCTCACACTGCTCCTGACTCTGACACTGCACCTGAGAATGCTCCTGACACTGACGCTGCACCCGACACTGCTCCTGACGCTGCACCTGACACTGCTCCTGACACAGGCACTGCTCCTGATACTGCCACTGACACTGCTCCTGACCCTGCTCCTGACACTGACACTGCTCCTCACGCTGGTCCTGACAATGACACTGCCCCTGAGAGTGCTCCTGACACTGACGCTGCTGCTGGCACTGCTCCTGGCACTGCTCCTGACACTGACACTGCTCCTGATGCTGACACTGACACAACTACTGACAGTGACACTGCTCCTGATCCTGACACTGCTCCTGACACTGCTCCAGACACTGACACTGACACTGCTCCTGAAACTACTTCCGACACAGCTCCTGACGATGACACTGCTCCTGACACTGCTTCTGACACTGACACTGCTCCTGACCCAGCTCCTGACACAGCTCCTGACACTGACACTGACACTGCTCCTGACACTGACACTGACACTGCTCATGACAGTGACTCTGACACTGACACTGCTCACGGCACAGAGACTGAGACTGATCCTGACACTGACACTGCTCCTGTAACTGACACTTGTCCTGAGACTGCTTCTGGACCTGACACTGCTCCTTACATTGGTGCTGGTCCTGACTCTGCTCCTGACACTGACACTGCTGCTGATCCTGGGAATTCTCCTGACACTTCTCCTGACACTGCTCCAGACACTGACACTGCTCCTCACACTGCTACTGACACAGACACTGCTGCTGATCCTGTGAGTGCTGCTGACACGGCTCCTGAGACTGACACTGCTCTTGACACTGCTCCTGACACTGCTCCTGACACTTCTCCTGACACTGCTCGTGACACTGACACTGCTCCATGACACTGCTCCTGACACAGCTCCTGACACGGACCCTGCTCCTGACACTGCTCCTGACACTGCTCCAGACACTGACACTGCTCCAGACACAGCTACTGTCACTGACACTGCTCCTGACACTGCTCCTGACACAACTCCTGACACTGACGCTGGTCCTCACACTGCTCCTGACACTGACACTGCTCCTCACGCTGGTCCTGACAATGACACTGCCCCTGAGTGTGCTCCTGACACTGACGCTGCTGCTGGCACTGCTCCTGGCACTGCTCCTGACACTGACACTGCTCCTGATGCTGACACTGACACTGCTCCTGACACCGACACTGCTCCTGTCACTGCTCCTGACGCTGACACTGTTCCTGACACTGCTCCTGACACTGACACTGCTCCTGGCACAGCTCCTGCCACTGCCACTGCTCCTGACACTGCTCCTGACACTGCTCCTGACACTGACACTGCTCATGGCACAGATCCTGTCACTGCTCCTGACACTGACACTGCTCCTGACACAGACACTGCTCCTGACACTGCACCTGACACTGCTCCTGACACTGTCACTGCTCCTGGTACTGACACTGACACTGCTCCTGACACAGGCACTGTTTCTGGTACTGACACTGACACTGCTACTGACACTGCCACTGCTCCTGACGCTGCTTCAGACAATGCAACTGACACTGGCACGGCTCCTCACACTGCTCCTGACACTGAAACAGCTCCTGACACTGCTCCTGACACTGACACTGCACCTGACACTGCTCCTGGCATTGACATTGGTCCTGACACTTCTCCTGAAACAGACACTGATCCTCACACAGCTCCTGACACTGACACTGCTCCTCACGCTGCATCTGGCACTCACACTGCTGCTGATCCTGACAATGCTCTTGACACTGCTCCAGACACTGACACTGATACTGCACCTGAGACAACTCCTGAAATAGCTCCTGTAACTGACACAGCTCCTGACACTGGTCCTGACACTGACACTGCTGCTGATCCTGAGAATTCTCCTGACACTGCTCCTGACACTGAGACTGACACTGCTCCTGACACTGCTCCTGACACTGACACTGCTGCTGATCCTGACAATGCTCATGACAGTGCTCCTGACACTGACGCTGACACTGCTGATGACAGTGACACTGACACTGACACTGCTCCTGTCACTGACACTGCCCCTCGGACTGCTCTTCACACTGACACTGCTCCTGACACTGCTACTGACACAGACACTGCTGCTGATACTGATAATGCTCCTGAAACTGCTCCTGACACTGACACTGCTCCTGACACAGCTCGTGACACTTCTCTTGACACTGCTCCCTACACTGACACTGCTCCATGACACTGCTCCTGACACAGCTCCTGAAACTGACCCTGTTCCTGACACTGCTCCTGACACTGACAATGCTCCTGATGCTCACACTGACACAACTACTGACACTGACACTGCTCCTGAACCTGACACTGCTCCTGACACTGCTCCAGACACTGACACTGACACTGCTCCTGAAACTACTTCTGACACAGCTCCTGACGATGACACTGCTCCTGACACTGCTTCTGACACTGACACTGCTCCTGACACAGTTCCTGACACAGCTCCTGACACTCACACTGACACTGCTCCTGACACTGCCACTGCTCCTGACGCTGGTCCTGACAATGACACTGCCCCTGAGAGTGCTCCTGACACTGACGCTGCTGCTGGCACTGCTCCTGGCACTGCTCCTCACACTGACACTGCTCCTGATGCTGACACTGACACTGCTCCTGACACCGACACTGCTCCTGTCACTGCTCCTGACCTTGACACTGCTCCTGACACTGCTCCTGACACTGACACTGCTCCTGGCACAGCTCCTGCCACTGCCACTGCTCCTGACACTGCTCCTGACACTGACACTGCTCCTCACGCTGCATCTGGCACTCACACTGCTGCTGATCCTGACAATGCTCTTGACACTGCTCCAGACACTGACACTGATACTGCACCTGACACAACTCCTGAAATAGCTCCTGTAACTGACACAGCTCCTGACACTGGTCCTGACACTGACACTGCTCCTGACACAGCTCGTGACACTTCTCTTGACACTGCTCCCTACACTGACACTGCTCCATGACACTGCTCCTGACACAGCTCCTGAAACTGACCCTGCTCCTGACACTGCTCCTAACACTGCTCCAGACACTGACACTGCTCCTGACACAGCTACTGTCACTGACACTGCTCCTGACACTGCTCCTGACACAACTCCTGACACTGACACTGCTCCTGAACCTGACACTGCTACTGACACTGCTCCAGACACTGACACTGACACTGCTCCTGAAACTACTTCTGACACAGCTCCTGACGATGACACTGCTCCTGACACTGCTTCTGACACTGACACTGCTCCTGTCACAGCTCCTGACACAGTTCCTGACACTGACACTGACACTGCTCCTGACACTGACACTGACACTGCTCATGGCAGTGACTCTGACACCGACACTGCTCCCGGCACAGAGACTGAGACTGATCCTGACACTGACACTGGTCCTGTAACTGACACTTGTCCTGAGACTGCTTCTGACACTGGCACTGGTCCTGACACTCCTCCTTACATTGGCGCTGGTCCTGACTCTGCTCCTGACACTGACACTGTTCCTGACACTGATACTGCTGCTGATCCAGACACTCTCACTGCTACTGACACTGCTCCTGTCACTCACACTGCTGCTGATCCTGAGAATTCTCCTGACACTGCTCCTGACACTGACACTGACACGGCTGCTCACACTGACACTGCTCCTGACAATGGCACTGGTCCTGACACTGCTCCTGACACTGACACTGCTCCTGACACTGCTCCTGACACTGCTCGTGACACAGACACTGCTCCTGACAATGCACCTGACACTGACACTGCTCCTCACACAGCTCGTGCCACTGACACTGCTCCTACACTACTCCTGAGACAGACACTTCTGCTGATACTGACAATGCTCCTGTCACTGCTTCTGACACTGCTCCAGATACTGACACTCTCACTGCTACTGACACTGCTCCTGATACTGACACTGCTCCTGACACTGACACTACACCTCAAACTGCTCCTGACACTCCTCCTGACACTGACACTGCTCCTGGCACTGCTCCTGACAGTGACGCTGCGCCTGGTGCTGACACTGACACTGCTCCTGGCACTGCTCCTGACGCTGCTCCTGTCACTGACAATGCTCCTCACACTGCTCTTCACACAGACACTGCTCCTGACACTGCTACTGACACAGACACTGCTGCTGATACTGATAATGCTCCTGAAACTGCTCCTGACCCTGACACGGCTGCTCACACTGCTCCTGATGCTGACATTGCTCCTGACACTGGTCCCGACACAGACACTGCTCCTGAGACAGCTCGTGACACTGACACTGCTCCTGCCACTGTTCCTGACACTGCTGCTCACACTGACACTGTTCCTGACACTGGCACTGGTCCTGACAATGCTCCTGACACTGACACTGCTCCCGACACTGCTCCTGACACTGCTGCTGACACTGACACTGCTTGTGACACTGCTCCTGAAACTGACACTGCTCCTCGAACAGCTCCTGACACTGCTGCTGACACTGACACTGCTTGTGACACTGCTCCTGAAACTGACACTGCTCCTCGAACAGCTCCTGACACTGCTGCTGACACTGACACTGCTGCTGATCCTGACACTGCTCCTGACACTGCTCCTGACACTGACACTGCTCCTGCCACTGCTCCTGACACTGCTCCTGACACTGCTCCTGACACTGACACTGCTCCTGACACTGCTCCTGACACTGCTCCTGACACTGGCACTGCTCCTGACACTGCTCCCGACACTGACACTGCTCCTGACACAGCTCGTGACACTGCTGCTGACACTGACACTGCATGTGGAACTGCTCCTGAAACTGACACTGCTCCTCACACAGCTCCTGACACTGGCACTGCTCTTGGCACTGCTCCTGACACTGACACTGCTCCTGACACTGATACTGCTGCTGATCCTGACAAAGCTCCTGACACTGCTACTGACACTGCTCGTGACGTTGCTCCAGACACTGACACTGCTCCTGACACAGCTCGTGACGGTGACACTGCTCCTGCCACTGTTCCTGACACGGCTGCTCACACTGACACTGCTCCTGACACTGGCACTGGTCCTGACACTGCTCCTGACACTGACACTGCTCCTGACACTGCTCCTGACACTGACACTGCTCCTGATGCTGACACTGACACAACTACTGACAGTGACACTGCTCCTGATCCTGACACTGCTCCTGACACTGCTCCAGACACTGACACTGACACTGCTCCTGAAACTACTTCCGACACAGCTCCTGACGATGACACTGCTCCTGACACTGCTTCTGACACTGACACTGCTCCTGACCCAGCTCCTGACACAGCTCCTGACACTGACACTGACACTGCTCCTGAAACTACTTCTGACAGAACTCCTGACGATGACACTGCTCCTGACACTGCTTCTGACACTGACACTGCCCCTGTCACAGCTCCTGACACAGTTCCTGACACTGACACTGACACTGCTCCTGACACTGACACTGACACTGCTCATGGCAGTGACTCTGACACTGACACTGCTCCCGGCACAGAGACTGAGACTGATCCTGACACTGACACTGGTCCTGTAACTGACACTTGTCCTGAGACTGCTTCTGACACTGGCACTGGTCCTGACACTGCTCCTTACATTGGCGCTGGTCCTGACTCTGCTCCTGACACTGACACTGCTCCTGACACTGCTCCTGACACTGACACTGCTCATGACAGTGACTCTGACACTGACACTGCTCACGGCACAGAGACTGAGACTGATCCTGACACTGACACTGCTCCTGTAACTGACACTTGTCCTGAGACTGCTTCTGACACTGGCACTGGACCTGACACTGCTCCTTACATTGGTGCTGGTCCTGACTCTGCTCCTGACACTGACACTGCTGCTGGTCCTGGGAATTCTCCTGACACTGCTCCTGACACTGCTCCAGACACTGACACTGCTCCTCACACTGCTACTGACACAGACACTGCTGCTGATCCTGTCAGTGCTGCTGACACGGCTCCTGAGACTCACACTGCTCTTGACACTGCTCCTGACACTGCTCCTGACACTTCTCCTGACACTGCTCGTGACACTGACACTGCTCCATGACACTGCTCCTGACACAGCTCCTGACACGGACCCTGCTCCTGACACTGCTCCTGACACTGCTCCAGACACTGACACTGCTCCAGACACAGCTACTGTCACTGACACTGCTCCTGACACTGCTCCTGACACAACTCCTGACACTGACACTGGTCCTCACACTGCTCCTGACACTGACACTGCTCCTCACGCTGGTCCTGACAATGACACTGCCCCTGAGTGTGCTCCTGACACTGACGCTGCTGCTGGCACTGCTCCTGGCACTGCTCCTGACACTGACACTGCTCCTGATGCTGACACTGACACTGCTCCTGACACCGACACTGCTCCTGTCACTGCTCCTGACGCTGACACTGCTCCTGACACTGCTCCTGACACTGACACTGCTCCTGGCACAGCTCCTGCCACTGCCACTGCTCCTGACACTGCTCCTGACACTGCTCCTGACACTGACACTGCTCATGGCACAGATCCTGTCACTGCTCCTGACACTGACACTGCTCCTGACACTGACACTGCTCCTGACACTGCACCTGACACTGCTCCTGACACTGTCACTGCTCCTGGTACTGACACTGACACTGCTCCTGACACAGGCACTGTTTCTGGTACTGACACTGACACTGCTACTGACACTGCCACTGCTCCTGACGCTGCTTCAGACAATGCAACTGACACTGGCACGGCTCCTCACACTGCTCCTGACACTGAAACAGCTCCTGACACTGCTCCTGACACTGACACTGCACCTGACACTGCTCCTGGCATTGACATTGGTCCTGACACTTCTCCTGAAACAGACACTGATCCTCACACAGCTCCTGACACTGACACTGCTCCTCACGCTGCATCTGGCACTCACACTGCTGCTGATCCTGACAATGCTCTTGACACTGCTCCAGACACTGACACTGATACTGCACCTGACACAACTCCTGAAATAGCTCCTGTAACTGACACAGCTCCTGACACTGGTCCTGACACTGACACTGCTGCTGATCCTGAGAATTCTCCTGACACTGCTCCTGACACTGAGACTGACACTGCTCCTGACACTGCTCCTGACACTGACACTGCTGCTGATCCTGACAATGCTCATGACAGTGCTCCTGACACTGACGCTGACACTGCTGATGACAGTGACACTGACACTGACACTGCTCCTGTCACTGACACTGCCCCTCGGACTGCTCTTCACACTGACACTGCTCCTGACACTGCTACTGACACAGACACTGCTGCTGATACTGATAATGCTCCTGAAACTGCTCCTGACACTGACACTGCTCCTGACACAGCTCGTGACACTTCTCTTGACACTGCTCCCTACACTGACACTGCTCCATGACACTGCTCCTGACACAGCTCCTGAAACTGACCCTGTTCCTGACACTGCTCCTGACACTGCTCCAGACACTGACACTGCTCCTGACACAGCTACTGTCACTGACACTGCTCCTGACACTGCTCCTGACACAACTCCTGACACTGACACTGCTCCTGAACCTGACACTGCTACTGACACTGCTCCAGACACTGACACTGACACTGCTCCTGAAACTACTTCTGACAGAACTCCTGACGATGACACTGCTCCTGACACTGCTTCTGACACTGACACTGCCCCTGTCACAGCTCCTGACACAGTTCCTGACACTGACACTGACACTGCTCCTGACACTGACACTGACACTGCTCATGGCAGTGACTCTGACACTGACACTGCTCCCGGCACAGAGACTGAGACTGATCCTGACACTGACACTGGTCCTGTAACTGACACTTGTCCTGAGACTGCTTCTGACACTGGCACTGGTCCTGACACTGCTCCTTACATTGGCGCTGGTCCTGACTCTGCTCCTGACACTGACACTGCTCCTGACACTGCTCCTGACACAGACACTGCTGCTGATACTGACAATGCTCCTGACACTGCTTCTGACACTGCTCCTGAAACTAACACTGCTCCTGACACTGCTCCTGACACTGACACTGCTCCTGCCACTGCTCCTGACACTGCTCCTGACACTGCTCCTGACACTGACACTGCTCCTGACACTGCTCCTGACACTGCTCCTGACACTGGCACTGCTCCTGACACTGCTCCTGACACTGACACTGCTCCTGACACTGCTCCTGACACTGACACTGCTGCTGATCCTGACGCTGATACTGCTCCTGTGTCTGACACTTGTCCTGACACTGCTCCTGACACTGCTCGCGACATTGCTCCAGACACTGACACTGCTCCTGACACAGCTCGTGACACTGCTGCTGACACTGACACTGCTTGTGGAACTGCTCCTGAAACTGACACTGCTCCTCACACAGCTCCTGACACTGGCACTGCTCTTGGCACTGCTCCTGACACTGAACCTGCTCCTGACGCTGATACTGCTGCTGATCCTGACAAAGCTCCTGACACTGCTACTGATACTGCTCGTGACGTTGCTCCAGACACTGACACTGCTCCTGACACAGCTCGTGACGGTGACACTGCTCCTGCCACTGTTCCTGACACGGCTGCTCACACTGACACTGCTCCTGACACTGGCACTGGTCCTGACACTGCTCCTGACACTGACACTGCTCCTGACACTGCTCCTGACACTGCTCCAGACACTGACACTGACACTGCTCCTGAAACTACTTCTGACACAACTCCTGACGATGACACTGCTCCTGACACTGCTTCTGACACTGACACTGCTCCTGACACAGCTCCTGACACAGCTCCTGACACTGACACTGACACTGCTCCTGACACTGACACTGACACTGCTCATGGCAGTGACTCTGACCCTGACACTGCTCCCGGCACAGAGACTGAGACTGATCCTGACACTGACACTGGTCCTGTAACTGACACATGTCCTGAGACTGCTTCTGACACTGGCACTGGTCCTGACACTGCTCCTTACATTGGCGCTGGTCCTGACTCTGCTCCTGACACTGACACTGCTCCTGACACTGCTCCTGACACAGACACTGCTGCTGATACTGACAATGCTCCTGACACTGCTTCTGACACTGCTCCTGAAACTAACACTGCTCCTGATATTGACACACTCACTGCTACTAGCACTGCTCCTGACACTCACACTGCTGCTGATCCTGACAATGCTCTTGACACTGCTCCAGACACTGACACTGATACTGCACCTGACACAACTCCTGAAATAGCTCCTGTAACTGACACTGCTCCTGACACTGCTCCTGACACTGACACTGCTGCTGATCCTGAGAATTCTCCTGACACTGCTCCTGACACTGACACTGACACTGCTCCTCACACTGCTCCTGACACTGGCACAGCTCCTGCCACTGCCACTGCTCCTGACACTGCTCCTGACACAGCTCCTGACACTGACACTGCTCATGGCACAGCTCCTGTCACTGCTCCTGACACTGACACTGCTCCTGACACTGACACTGCTCCTGACACTGCACCTGACACTGCTCCTGACACTGTCACTGCTCCTGGTACTGACACTGACACTGCTCCTGACACAGGCACTGTTTCTGGTACTGACACTGACACTGCTACTGACACTGCCACTGCTCCTGACGCTGCTTCAGACAATGCAACTGACACTGGCACTGCTCCTCACACTGCTCCTGACACTGAAACAGCTCCTGACACTGCTCCGGACACTGCCCCTGACACTGCTTCGGACACTGCTCCAGACACTGACACTGCTCCTCGCACTGGTCCTGGCACTGACACAGCTCCTGACACGGCTCCTGGCACTGTCACTGCTCCTGTCACTGACACTGGTCCTGACACTGCTTCTGACACTGGCACTGGTCCTGACTCTGCTGCTGACGTTGGCACTGGTCCTGACTCTGCTCCTGACACTGACACCACTCATGACACCGCTCCGGACTCTGACACTGTTCCTGACACTGCTCCTGGCACTGACACAGCTCCTGACAAGGCTCCTGGCACTGACACTGCTCCTGTCACTTACACTGGTCCGGACACTGCTTCTGACACTGGCATTGGCACTGCTCTTGGTACTGCTCCTGACACTGTTGCAGGTCCTGTCACTGACCCAGGTCCTGACACTGCTCCTGACACTGACACTGGTCCTGACACTGCTCCTGACACTGCTCCTGACACTGACCCTGCTCCTGACACTGACCCTGCTCCTAACACTGCTCCTGATACTGCTCGAGACACTGTCACTGCTCCTGACACTGACACTGCTCCTGATACTGACACTGGCTCTGCTCCTGACACTGTCACTGCTCCAGACACTGTCACCGAGGCTGACACTGCTCCTAACACTGCTCGTGTCTCTGTTCCGGACGCTGAAACTGCTCCTGACACAGCTACTGACGCTGACAGTGCTCCTGACACTGTTCCTGACACTGCTGCTGCTTCTGACACTGATCATGGCACTGACACTGCTCCTGACACTGACGCTGGCACTGCTACTGACAGTGCTCCTGACACTGACACTCCTGCTGACACTGCTCCTGACACTGCTACAGACACTGACACTGCTCCTGACACTGCTCCTGTCACTGACACTGCTCCTGTCGCTGACACTGCTCCTCACACTGCTGCTCACACTGACACTGCTCCTGACCCTGCTCCTGACACTGACCCTGCTCCTAACACTGCTCCTGATACTGCTCCAGACACTGTCACTGCTCCTGACACTGACGCTGCTCCTGATACTGACACTGGCTCTGCTCCTGACACTGTCACTGCTCCAGACACTGCCACCGAGGCTGACACTGCTCCTGACACTGCTCGTGTCTCTGTTCCGGACGCTGAAACTGCTCCTGACACAGCTACTGACACTGACAGTGCTCCTGACACTGCTCCTGACACAGGCACTGCTGCTGATACTGACAATGCTCGTGACACTGCTCTTGACACTGACACTGCTCCTGATACTGACACTGGCACTGCTCCTGACACTGGCACTGGTCCTGACTCTGCTGCTGACGTTGTCACTGGTCCTGACTCTGCTCCTGACACTGACACTACTCATGACACTGCTCCTGGCACTGACACAGTTCCTGACACTGCTCCTGCCACTGACACTGTTCCTGTCACTTACACTGGTCCGGACACTGCTTCTGACACTGGCACTGGTCCTGACACTGCTCCTGACATTGGCTCCGGTCCTGACCCTGCTCCTGACACTGACACTGCTACTGACACTGCGCCTGACACCGCTCCTGTCACAGACACTATCTCTGCTCTTGGCACTGCTCCTGACACTGTCACAGGTCCTGTAACTGACCCAGGTCCTGACACTACTCCTGACACTGACACTGGTTCTGACACTGCTCCTGACACTGGCACTGGTCCTGACACTGCTCCTGACACTGACCCTGCTCCTGACACTGCTCCTGATACTGCTCCAGACATTGACACTGCCCCTGACACTGTTCCTAACACTGCTGCTGACACTGACACTGCTCCTGACACAGCTCCTGACACTCACACTGCTCCTGATACTGCTCCTGACACTGACACTGTTCCTGACACTGACCCTGCTCCTGACCCTGGTCCGGAAACTGCTGCTGACACTGCTCCGGACACTGCTCCAGACACTCACACTGCTCCTGACACTGCTCCTGTCACTGGCAGTGCCCCTCACTGTGCTCCGGACACTGACACTGCTCCTGACACTGCTCCTGACACTCACACTGCTCCTGACACAGCTCCGGAAACAGACACTGCACCTCACACAGATCCTGACACTGACCCTGCTACTGACACTGCTCCTGACACTGCTCCTGTCATTGCCTCTGGTCCTGACTCTGCTCCTGACACTGACACTGCTACTGACACTGCGCCAGAGACCGCTCCTGACACTGACACTGGCACTGCTCCTGAAATTACTACTGACACAGCTCCTGACAATGACACTGCTGCTGTCACTGACACTGCTCCTGACACTGCTCCTCACACTGACACTGCTCCAGACACTGGCACTGCTACTGACACTGCTCATGACAATGACACTGCTCCTGACACTGCTCCTGACACTGACAATGCTCCTGAACCTGAAACTGCTTCTGACGCCGCACCAGACACTGACACAGACACTGCTCCAGACACTACTCCTGACACAGCTCCTGACACTGACACTGACACTGCTCCTGGCACTGCACCTGACACTGCTCCTGACACTGTCACTGCTCCTGGTACTGACACTGACACTGTTCCTGACACAGGCACTGTTTCTGGTACTGACACTGACACTGCTACTGACACTGCCACTGCTCCTGACGCTGCTTCAGACAATGCAACTGACACTGGCACTGCTCCTCACACTGCTCCTGACACTGAAACAGCTCCTGACACTGCTCCGGACACTGCCCCTGACACTGCTGCGGACACTGCTCCAGACACTGACACTGCTCCTCGCACTGGTCCTGGCACTGACACAGCTCCTGACACGGCTCCTGGCACTGTCACTGCTCCTGTCACTTACACTGGACCGGTCACTGCTTCTGACACTGACACTGCTCCTGACACTGACACTGCTCCTGTCACTGACACTGGTCCTGACACTGCTTCTGACACTGGCACTGGTCCTGACTCTGCTGCTGACGTTGGCACTGGTCCTGACTCTGCTCCTGACACTGACACCACTCATGACACCGCTCCGGACTCTGACACTGTTCCTGACACTGCTCCTGGCACTGACACAGCTCCTGACAAGGCTCCTGGCACTGACACTGCTCCTGTCACTTACACTGGTCCGGACACTGCTTCTGACACTGGCATTGGCACTGCTCTTGGTACTGCTCCTGACACTGTTGCAGGTCCTGTCACTGACCCAGGTCCTGACACTGCTCCTGACACTGACACTGCTCCTGACACTGCTCGTGTCTCTGTTCCGGACGCTGAAACTGACACTGCACCTGGCATTGACACTGCTCCTGACACTGATCCTGACACTGACACTGCACCTGACACAAGGACTGCTCCTGGTACTGACACTGACACTGCTCCTCACTATGACACTACTCGTGACACTGCTCCACACACTGCTCCTGTCACTGACACTGCTCCTCACACTGCTCCTACCATTGACACTGCTCCTGACAGTGCACCAGACACTGCTGCTCACACTGACATTGCTCCTGACACAGCTCCTGTCACTGACACTGTGCCTGACACTACTCCTGACACAGCTCCTCACACTGACACAGCTCCTGAAACAGCTCCTGACACTGACACAGGTCCTGACACAGCTCCTGACACAGCTCATGACACTGACACTGTTCCTGAACCTGACACTGCTCCTGACACTGCCCCAGACACTGACACTGTTCCTGACACTGCTCCTGACACAGCTCCTGACACTGACACAGCTCCTGAACCTGACGCTGGTCCTAGCACTGCTCCTGAAACTGACAGTTGTCCTGACGCTGCTCCTGACACTGCTCCTGATACTGCTACTGACACTGACACTGCTCCTGACACTGCTCCTGACACTGCCACTGCTGCTGATCCTGACAATGCCCCTGACACTGCTCCAGACGCTGACACTGAGACTGCACATGAAACTACACCTGAAATAGCTCCTGACACAGACACTGCTCCTGATACTGCTCCTGACACTGACACTGCTCCTGACACTGACCCTGCTCCTGACACTGCTCCGGACACTGCCCCTGACACTCCTGCGCACACTGCTCCAGACACTGACACTGCTCCTCGCACTGGTCCTGGCACTGACACAGCTCCTGACACGGCTCCTGGCACTGGCACTGCTCCTGTCACTTACACTGGTCCGGTCACTGCTTCTGACACTAACACTGCTCCTGACACTGACACTGCTCCTGTCACTGACACTGGTCCTGACACTGCTTCTGACACTGGCACTGGTCCTGACTCTGCTGCTGACGTTTGCACAGGTCCTGACTCAGCTCCTGACGCTGACACTACTCATGACCCCGCTCCGGACTCTGACACTGATCCTGACACTGCTCCAGACACTGACACTGCTCCTGACACAGCTCGTGACCGTGACACTGCTCCTGCCACTGTTCCTGAAACTGCTGATCACACTGACACTGCTCCTGACACTGGCACTGGTCCTGACACTGCTGCTGACACTGGCACTGCTGCTGTTCCTGAGAATGCCCCTGAATCTGCTCCTCACACTGACACTGCTCCTGACACTGCACCTGACACTGCTCCTGATATAGACACTGCTCCTGATACAGACACTGCTCCTGATACTGGCACTGACACTGCTCCTGACACTGCTTCTGACACTGACACTGCTCCTGACACTGACACTGCTCCTGACACTGCTCCTGACACTGACACTGCTGCTGATCCTGACAATGCTCCTGACACTGCTCCTGACACAGCTCCTGACACTGACACTGCTCCTGGCACTGACAGTGCTCCTGACACTGCTCCTGACATAGACACTGCTCCTGACACTGCTCCTGACACTTACACTGCTCCTGACACTGCTCCTGGCACTGACACTGCTCCTGACACTGCTCCTGACACTGCTCCTGACACTTACACTGCTCCTGACACTGCTCCTGACACTGACACTGCTCCTGTCACTGACACTGGTCCTGACACTGCTTCTGACACTGGCACTGGTCCTGACTCTGCTGCTGACGTTGGCACTGGTCCTGACTCTGCTCCTGACACTGACACTACTCATGACACCGCTCCGGACTCTGACACTGATCCTGACACTGCTCCAGACACTGACACTGCTCCTGACGCAGCTCGTGACAGAGACACTGCTCCTGCCACTGTTCCTGAAACTGCTGCTCACACTGACACTGCTCCTGACACTGGCACTGGTCCTGACACTGCTCCTGAAACAGACACTGCTCCGGAAACTGCTCGTGACCCTGCTCCTGACACTGACACTGCCCCTGACACTATTCCTAACACTGCTGCTGACACTGACACTGCTCCTGACACAGCTGCTGACACTGGCACTGCTCCTGACACTGCTCCTGACACAGCTCCTGACACTGACACTGCTCCTGACCTAGAGACTGCTCCTGACACTGCTCCAGACACTGACGCTGACACCGCTCCTGAAATTACTACTGATACAGCTCCTGACAATGACACTGCTCCTGCCACTGACACTGCTTCTGACACTGCTCCTCACACTGACACTGCTCCAGACACTGGCACTGCTCCTGACACTGCTCATGACAATGACACTGCTCCTGACACTGCTCCTGACACTGACAATGCTCCTGAACCTGAAACTGCTTCTGACGCCGCTCCAGACACTGACACAGACACTGCTCCAGACACTACTCCTGACGCAGCTCCTGATACTGACACTGACACTGCTCCTGGCACTGACACTGACACTGCTCATGACAGTGACATCGGCACTGACACTGCTCCCGACACTGACACTGACACTCATCCTGACACTGCTCCTGACATTGGCGCTGGTCCTGAATCTGCTCCTGACACTGACACTGCAACTGACACTGCTCCTGACACTGCTCCTGACGCTGACACTGACACTGCACCTGGCATTGACACTGCTCCTGACACTCATCCTGACGCTGACACTGCACCTGACACAAGGACTGCTCCTGGTACTGACACTGACACTGCTCCTCACTATGACACTACTCGTGACACTGCTCCACACACTGCTCCAGTCACTGACACTGCTCCTCACACTGCTCCTACCTTTGACACTGCTCCTGACACTGCTCCAGACACTGCTGCTCACACTGACATTGCTCCTGACACAGCTCCTGTCACTGACACTGTGCCTGACACTGCTCCTGACACTGCTCCTGACACTGACACTGCTCCTGACACTGCTCCTGACACTGACACTGCTCCTCACACTGCTCCTGGCACTGACACTGCTGCTGACACTGCTCCTAACACAGACACTGCTGCTGATACTGTCAATGCTCCTGATACGGCTCCTGACACAGACACTGCTCCTGACACTGCTCCCGACACTGACACTGCTCGTGATACTGCTCCTGACACTGGTCCTGACACTGACGCTTGTCCTGGAACTGCTCCTCTAACTGACACAGGTCCTGACACTGCTCCTGACACAGACACTGCTCCTCACACTGCTCCTGACTCTGACACTGCACCTGAGAATGCTCCTGACACTGACGCTGCACCCGACACTGCTCCTGACGCTGCACCTGACACTGCTCCTGACACAGGCACTGCTCCTGATACTGCCACTGACACTGCTCCTGACCCTGCTCCTGACACTGCTCCTGACACTGACACTGTTCCTGACACTGCTCCTGACACTGACAGTGCTCCTGACACTGCTCCTGACACTGACACTGACACACCTCCTGGGACTGCTCCTGACACTGTCACAGGTCCTGTCACTGACACTGCTCCTCACACAGCTCCTGTCACTGACACTGCTCCTCATACTGCTCCTGGCACTGACACTGCACCTCAGAATGCTCCTGACACTGACGCTGCACCTGACACTGCCCCTGTCACTGCTCCTGACACTGACACTGACACTGCTCCTGACACTGACACTGCTCCTGACACTGACACTGCTCCAGACTCTGCTCCTGACACTGCTCCTGACACTGACACTGCTCCTGACACTGCTCCTGACACTGACACTGCTGCTGATCCTGACAATGCTCCTGACACTGCTCCTGACACAGCTCCTGACACTGACACTGCTCCTCCCACTGTTCCTGACACTGCTGCTCACACTGACACTGCTCCTGTCACTGGCACTGCTCCTGCCACTGTTCCTGACCCTGGTGCTCACAAAGACAATGCTCCTGACACTGACACAGCTCCTGACACTGCTCCTGACACTGGCGGTGCTGCTGATCCTGAGAATGCTCCTGACACTGTTCCTGACACTGACACTGCTCCTCACACTGCTGCTGACACTGGCACTGCTGCTGTTCCTGAAAATGCCCCTGAATCTGCTGCTCACACTGACACTGCTCCTGACACAGCTCCTGACTCTGACGCTGCTCCTGACTCTGACGCTGCTCCTGACACAGGGATTGTTCCTTGCTCTGCTCCTGTCACTGCTCCTGACACTGCTCCTGTCTCTGATACTGTTCCTGATACTGACACTGACACTGCTCCTTGTACTGCTACAGGCTCTGAGTCTGCTCCTGACACTGCTCCTGACACTGACCCTGCTCCTGACACTGCTCCTGAAAATGCTCCAGACACTGACACTGCTCCTAACACTGCTCCTGACACTGACACTACCCCTGACACTGTTCCTAACATTGCAGCTGACACTGACACTGCTCCTGACACTGGCACTGGACCCGCACTGCTCCTGACACTGGCACTGCTCCTGCCACTGTTCCTGACAGTGGTGCTCACAAAGACACTGCTCCTGACACTGACACTGCTCCTGACACTGCTCCTCACACTGCTCCTGATACTGACACTGGCACTGCTACTTCACCATGCTCCTGACACTGACACTGCTGCTTATCCTGAAAATGCTCCTGACACTGCTCCAGTCACTGACACTGACACGACCCCTGACACTGTTCCTAACATTGCAGCTGACACTGACACTGCTCCTGACACTGGCACTGGACCTGACACTGCTCCTGACACTGACACTGCTCCTGACACTGTTCCTGACACTGGTGCTCACAAAGACACTGCTCCTGACACTGACACTGCTCCTGACACTGCTCCTCACACTGCACCTGATACTGACACTGGCACTGCTACTGACCATGCTCCTGACACTGACACTGCTGCCTATCCTGACAATGCTCCTGACACTGCTCCAGTCACTGACACTGACACTGCACCTGACACTACTCCTGAAATAGCTGCTGTCACTGACACTTCTCCTGTCACTGCACCTGACACAGGCACTGCTGGTGATCCTGGCAATGCTCCCTACACCGCTCCTGACATTGGCACTGGTCCTGACTCTGCTCCTGACACTGACACTGCCACTGACACTGCCCCTGACCCTGCTCCTGACACTGCTCCTGACACTGACACTGCACCTGAGAATGCTCCTGACACTCACGCTGCACCTGACACTGCTCCTGACACAGACACTGCTCCTGATACTGGCACTGACACTGCTCCTGACACTGACGCTGGTCCTGTCACTGACACAGCTCCTCACACAGCTCCTGACACCGACACTTGTCCTGACACTGCTCCTGAAGCAGACACTGGTCCTGACACTGCTCCTGACACTGACACTGCTCGTCACACTGCTCCTGACACTGACACTGCTCGTCACACTGCTCCTGACTCTGACACTGCACCTGAGAATGCTCCTGACACTCACGCTGCACCTGACACTGCTCCTGACACTGCACCTGACACTGCTCCTGACACAGACACTGCTCCTGATACTGGCACTGACACTGCCCCTGACACTGACACTGGTCCTGTCACTGACACTGCTCCTCGCACTGTTCCTGACACCGACACTTGTCCTGACACTGCTCCTGAATCTGTCACTGGTCCTGACACTGCTCCTGACACTGATGCTGCTCCTCACACTGCTCCTGACACTGACACTGCACCTGAAAATGCTCCTGACACTGACGCTGCACCTGACACTGCTCCTGTCACTGCTCCTGACACTGACACTGACACTGCTCCTGACACTGACACTGCTCCTGACACTAACACTGCTCCAGACACTGCTCCTGACACTGCTCCTGACACTGACACTGCTCCTGACACTGCTCCTGACACTGACACTGCTCCTCACACTGCTCCTGGCACTGACACTGCTGCTGACACTGCTCCTGACACAGACACTGCTCCTCACACTGCTCCTGACTCTGACACTGCACCTGAGAATGCTCCTGACACTGACGCTGCACCCGACACTGCTCCTGACGCTGCACCTGACACTCTTGCCTGACACAGGCACTGCTCCTGATACTGCCACTGACACTGCTCCTGACCCTGCTCCTGACACTGCTCCTGACACTGACACTGTTCCTGACACTGCTCCTGACACTGACAGTGCTCCTGACACTGCTCCTGACACTGACACTGACACACATCCTGGCACTGCTCCTGACACTGACACTGCTCCTGACACTGCTCGTGACACTGACAGTGTTCCTGACACTGCTCCTGACACTGACACTGACAGACCTCCTGGGACTGCTCCTGACACTGACACAGGTCCTGTCACTGACACTGCTCCTCACACAGCTCCTGACACTGACACTGCTCCTCATACTGCTCCTGACACTGACACTGCACCTGGGAATGCTCCTGACACTGACGCTGCACCTGACACTGCTCCTGTCACTGCTCCTGACACTGACACTGACACTGCTCCTGACACTGACACTGCTCCTGTCACTGACACTGCTCCAGACACTGCTCCTGACACTGCTCCTGACACTGACACTGCTCCTGACACTGCTCCTGACACTGACACTGCTGCTGATCCTGACCATGCTCCTGACACTGCTCCTGACACAGCTCCTGACACTGACACTGCTCCGCCCACTGTTCCTGACACTGCTGCTCACACTGACACTGCTCCTGTCACTAGCACTGCTCCTGCCACTGTTCCTGACACTGGTGCTCACGAAGACAATGCTCCTGACACTGACACAGCTCCTGACACTGCTCCTGACACAGCTCCTGACTCTGACGCTGCTCCTGACTCTGACGCTGCTCCTGACTCTGACGCTGCTCCTGACACAGGGACTGCTCCTTGCTCTGCTCCTGACACTGACACTGCTCCTGATGCTGACACTGACACTGCTCCTGACACCGACACTGCTCCTGTCACTGCTCCTGACCTTGACACTGCTCCTGACACTGCTCCTGACACTGACACTGCTCCTGGCACAGCTCCTGCCACTGCCACTGCTCCTGACACTGCTCCTGACACTGCTCCTGACACTGACACTGCTCATGGCACAGCTCCTGTCACTGCTCCTGACACTGACACTGCTCCTGACACTGACACTGCTCCTGACACTGCACCTGACACTGCTCCTGACACTGTCACTGCTCCTGGTACTGACACTGGCACGGCTCCTCACACTGCTCGTGACACTGAAACAGCTCCTGACACTGCTCCTGACACTGCCACTGCTCCTGACGCTGGTCCTGACAATGACACTGCCCCTGAGAGTGCTCCTGACACTGACGCTGCTGCTGGCACTGCTCCTGGCACTGCTCCTCACACTGACACTGCTCCTGATGCTGACACTGACACTGCTCCTGACACTGACACTGCTCCTGTCACTGCTCCTGACCTTGACACTGCTCCTGACACTGCTCCTGGCATTGACATTGGTCCTGACACTTCTCCTGAAACAGACACTGATCCTCACACAGCTCCTGACACTGACACTGCTCCTCACGCTGCATCTGGCACTCACACTGCTGCTGATCCTGACAATGCTCTTGACACTGCTCCAGACACTGACACTGATACTGCACCTGACACAACTCCTGAAATAGCTCCTGTAACTGACACAGCTCCTGACACTGGTCCTGACACTGACACTGCTCCTGACACAGCTCGTGACACTTCTCTTGACACTGCTCCCTACACTGACACTGCTCCATGACACTGCTCCTGACACAGCTCCTGAAACTGACCCTGCTCCTGACACTGCTCCTAACACTGCTCCAGACACTGACACTGCTCCTGACACAGCTACTGTCACTGACACTGCTCCTGACACTGCTCCTGACACAACTCCTGACACTGACACTGCTCCTGAACCTGACACTGCTACTGACACTGCTCCAGACACTGACACTGACACTGCTCCTGAAACTACTTCTGACACAGCTCCTGACGATGACACTGCTCCTGACACTGCTTCTGACACTGACACTGCTCCTGTCACAGCTCCTGACACAGTTCCTGACACTGACACTGACACTGCTCCTGACACTGACACTGACACTGCTCATGGCAGTGACTCTGACACCGACACTGCTCCCGGCACAGAGACTGAGACTGATCCTGACACTGACACTGGTCCTGTAACTGACACTTGTCCTGAGACTGCTTCTGACACTGGCACTGGTCCTGACACTCCTCCTTACATTGGCGCTGGTCCTGACTCTGCTCCTGACACTGACACTGTTCCTGACACTGATACTGCTGCTGATCCAGACACTCTCACTGCTACTGACACTGCTCCTGTCACTCACACTGCTGCTGATCCTGAGAATTCTCCTGACACTGCTCCTGACACTGACACTGACACGGCTGCTCACACTGACACTGCTCCTGACAATGGCACTGGTCCTGACACTGCTCCTGACACTGACACTGCTCCTGACACTGCTCCTGACACTGCTCGTGACACAGACACTGCTCCTGACAATGCACCTGACACTGACACTGCTCCTCACACAGCTCGTGCCACTGACACTGCTCCTACACTACTCCTGAGACAGACACTTCTGCTGATACTGACAATGCTCCTGTCACTGCTTCTGACACTGCTCCAGATACTGACACTCTCACTGCTACTGACACTGCTCCTGATACTGACACTGCTCCTGACACTGACACTACACCTCAAACTGCTCCTGACACTCCTCCTGACACTGACACTGCTCCTGGCACTGCTCCTGACAGTGACGCTGCGCCTGGTGCTGACACTGACACTGCTCCTGGCACTGCTCCTGACGCTGCTCCTGTCACTGACAATGCTCCTCACACTGCTCTTCACACAGACACTGCTCCTGACACTGCTACTGACACAGACACTGCTGCTGATACTGATAATGCTCCTGAAACTGCTCCTGACCCTGACACGGCTGCTCACACTGCTCCTGATGCTGACATTGCTCCTGACACTGGTCCCGACACAGACACTGCTCCTGAGACAGCTCGTGACACTGACACTGCTCCTGCCACTGTTCCTGACACTGCTGCTCACACTGACACTGTTCCTGACACTGGCACTGGTCCTGACAATGCTCCTGACACTGACACTGCTCCCGACACTGCTCCTGACACTGCTGCTGACACTGACACTGCTTGTGACACTGCTCCTGAAACTGACACTGCTCCTCGAACAGCTCCTGACACTGCTGCTGACACTGACACTGCTTGTGACACTGCTCCTGAAACTGACACTGCTCCTCGAACAGCTCCTGACACTGCTGCTGACACTGACACTGCTGCTGATCCTGACACTGCTCCTGACACTGCTCCTGACACTGACACTGCTCCTGCCACTGCTCCTGACACTGCTCCTGACACTGCTCCTGACACTGACACTGCTCCTGACACTGCTCCTGACACTGCTCCTGACACTGGCACTGCTCCTGACACTGCTCCCGACACTGACACTGCTCCTGACACAGCTCGTGACACTGCTGCTGACACTGACACTGCTTGTGGAACTGCTCCTGAAACTGACACTGCTCCTCACACAGCTCCTGACACTGGCACTGCTCTTGGCACTGCTCCTGACACTGACACTGCTCCTGACACTGATACTGCTGCTGATCCTGACAAAGCTCCTGACACTGCTACTGACACTGCTCGTGACACTGCTCCTGACACTGACACTGCTCCTGACACTGCACCTGACACTGCTCCTGACACTGTCACTGCTCCTGGTACTGACACTGACACTGCTCCTGACACAGGCACTGTTTCTGGTACTGACACTGACACTGCTACTGACACTGCCACTGCTCCTGACGCTGCTTCAGACAATGCAACTGACACTGGCACTGCTCCTCACACTGCTCCTGACACTGAAACAGCTCCTGACACTGCTCCGGACACTGCCCCTGACACTGCTGCGGACACTGCTCCAGACACTGACACTGCTCCTCGCACTGGTCCTGGCACTGACACAGCTCCTGACACGGCTCCTGGCACTGTCACTGCTCCTGTCACTGACACTGGTCCTGACACTGCTTCTGACACTGGCACTGGTCCTGACTCTGCTGCTGACGTTGGCACTGGTCCTGACTCTGCTCCTGACACTGACACCACTCATGACACCGCTCCGGACTCTGACACTGTTCCTGACACTGCTCCTGGCACTGACACAGGTCCTGACAAGGCTCCTGGCACTGACACTGCTCCTGTCACTTACACTGGTCCGGACACTGCTTCTGACACTGGCATTGGCACTGCTCTTGGTACTGCTCCTGACACTGTTGCAGGTCCTGTCACTGACCCAGGTCCTGACACTGCTCCTGACACTGACACTGGTCCTGACACTGCTCCTGACACTGCTCCTGACACTGACCCTGCTCCTGACTCTGACCCTGCTCCTAACACTGCTCCTGATACTGCTCGAGACACTGTCACTGCTCCTGACACTGACACTGCTCCTGATACTGACACTGGCTCTGCTCCTGACACTGTCACTGCTCCAGACACTGTCACCGAGGCTGACACTGCTCCTAACACTGCTCGTGTCTCTGTTCCGGACGCTGAAACTGCTCCTGACACAGCTACTGACGCTGACAGTGCTCCTGACACTGTTCCTGACACTGCTGCTGCTTCTGACACTGATCATGGCACTGACACTGCTCCTGACACTGACGCTGGCACTGCTACTGACAGTGCTCCTGACACTGACACTCCTGCTGACACTGCTCCTGACACTGCTACAGACACTGACACTGCTCCTGACACTGCTCCTGTCACTGACACTGCTCCTGTCGCTGACACTGCTCCTCACACTGCTGCTCACACTGACACTGCTCCTGACCCTGCTCCTGACACTGACCCTGCTCCTAACACTGCTCCTGATACTGCTCCAGACACTGTCACTGCTCCTGACACTGACGCTGCTCCTGATACTGACACTGGCTCTGCTCCTGACACTGTCACTGCTCCAGACACTGCCACCGAGGCTGACACTGCTCCTGACACTGCTCGTGTCTCTGTTCCGGACGCTGAAACTGCTCCTGACACAGCTACTGACACTGACAGTGCTCCTGACACTGCTCCTGACACAGGCACTGCTGCTGATACTGACAATGCTCGTGACACTGCTCTTGACACTGACACTGCTCCTGATACTGACACTGGCACTGCTCCTGACACTGGCACTGGTCCTGACTCTGCTGCTGACGTTGTCACTGGTCCTGACTCTGCTCCTGACACTGACACTACTCATGACACTGCTCCTGGCACTGACACAGTTCCTGACACTGCTCCTGCCACTGACACTGTTCCTGTCACTTACACTGGTCCGGACACTGCTTCTGACACTGGCACTGGTCCTGACACTGCTCCTGACATTGGCTCCGGTCCTGACCCTGCTCCTGACACTGACACTGCTACTGACACTGCGCCTGACACCGCTCCTGTCACAGACACTATCTCTGCTCTTGGCACTGCTCCTGACACTGTCACAGGTCCTGTAACTGACCCAGGTCCTGACACTACTCCTGACACTGACACTGGTTCTGACACTGCTCCTGACACTGGCACTGGTCCTGACACTGCTCCTGACACTGACCCTGCTCCTGACACTGCTCCTGATACTGCTCCAGACATTGACACTGCCCCTGACACTGTTCCTAACACTGCTGCTGACACTGACACTGCTCCTGACACAGCTCCTGACACTCACACTGCTCCTGATACTGCTCCTGACACTGACACTGTTCCTGACACTGACCCTGCTCCTGACCCTGGTCCGGAAACTGCTGCTGACACTGCTCCGGACACTGCTCCAGACACTCACACTGCTCCTGACACTGCTCCTGTCACTGGCAGTGCCCCTCACTGTGCTCCGGACACTGACACTGCTCCTGACACTGCTCCTGACACTCACACTGCTCCTGACACAGCTCCGGAAACAGACACTGCACCTCACACAGATCCTGACACTGACCCTGCTACTGACACTGCTCCTGACACTGCTCCTGTCATTGCCTCTGGTCCTGACTCTGCTCCTGACACTGACACTGCTACTGACACTGCGCCAGAGACCGCTCCTGACACTGACACTGGCACTGCTCCTGAAATTACTACTGACACAGCTCCTGACAATGACACTGCTGCTGTCACTGACACTGCTCCTGACACTGCTCCTCACACTGACACTGCTCCAGACACTGGCACTGCTACTGACACTGCTCATGACAATGACACTGCTCCTGACACTGCTCCTGACACTGACAATGCTCCTGAACCTGAAACTGCTTCTGACGCCGCACCAGACACTGACACAGACACTGCTCCAGACACTACTCCTGACACAGCTCCTGACACTGACACTGACACTGCTCCTGGCACTGCACCTGACACTGCTCCTGACACTGTCACTGCTCCTGGTACTGACACTGACACTGTTCCTGACACAGGCACTGTTTCTGGTACTGACACTGACACTGCTACTGACACTGCCACTGCTCCTGACGCTGCTTCAGACAATGCAACTGACACTGGCACTGCTCCTCACACTGCTCCTGACACTGAAACAGCTCCTGACACTGCTCCGGACACTGCCCCTGACACTGCTGCGGACACTGCTCCAGACACTGACACTGCTCCTCGCACTGGTCCTGGCACTGACACAGCTCCTGACACGGCTCCTGGCACTGTCACTGCTCCTGTCACTTACACTGGACCGGTCACTGCTTCTGACACTGACACTGCTCCTGACACTGACACTGCTCCTGTCACTGACACTGGTCCTGACACTGCTTCTGACACTGGCACTGGTCCTGACTCTGCTGCTGACGTTGGCACTGGTCCTGACTCTGCTCCTGACACTGACACCACTCATGACACCGCTCCGGACTCTGACACTGTTCCTGACACTGCTCCTGGCACTGACACAGCTCCTGACAAGGCTCCTGGCACTGACACTGCTCCTGTCACTTACACTGGTCCGGACACTGCTTCTGACACTGGCATTGGCACTGCTCTTGGTACTGCTCCTGACACTGTTGCAGGTCCTGTCACTGACCCAGGTCCTGACACTGCTCCTGACACTGACACTGCTCCTGACACTGCTCGTGTCTCTGTTCCGGACGCTGAAACTGACACTGCACCTGGCATTGACACTGCTCCTGACACTGATCCTGACACTGACACTGCACCTGACACAAGGACTGCTCCTGGTACTGACACTGACACTGCTCCTCACTATGACACTACTCGTGACACTGCTCCACACACTGCTCCTGTCACTGACACTGCTCCTCACACTGCTCCTACCATTGACACTGCTCCTGACAGTGCACCAGACACTGCTGCTCACACTGACATTGCTCCTGACACAGCTCCTGTCACTGACACTGTGCCTGACACTACTCCTGACACAGCTCCTCACACTGACACAGCTCCTGAAACAGCTCCTGACACTGACACAGGTCCTGACACAGCTCCTGACACAGCTCATGACACTGACACTGTTCCTGAACCTGACACTGCTCCTGACACTGCCCCAGACACTGACACTGTTCCTGACACTGCTCCTGACACAGCTCCTGACACTGACACAGCTCCTGAACCTGACGCTGGTCCTAGCACTGCTCCTGAAACTGACAGTTGTCCTGACGCTGCTCCTGACACTGCTCCTGATACTGCTACTGACACTGACACTGCTCCTGACACTGCTCCTGACACTGCCACTGCTGCTGATCCTGACAATGCCCCTGACACTGCTCCAGACGCTGACACTGAGACTGCACATGAAACTACACCTGAAATAGCTCCTGACACAGACACTGCTCCTGATACTGCTCCTGACACTGACACTGCTCCTGACACTGACCCTGCTCCTGACACTGCTCCGGACACTGCCCCTGACACTCCTGCGCACACTGCTCCAGACACTGACACTGCTCCTCGCACTGGTCCTGGCACTGACACAGCTCCTGACACGGCTCCTGGCACTGGCACTGCTCCTGTCACTTACACTGGTCCGGTCACTGCTTCTGACACTAACACTGCTCCTGACACTGACACTGCTCCTGTCACTGACACTGGTCCTGACATTGCTTCTGACACTGGCACTGGTCCTGACTCTGCTGCTGACGTTTGCACAGGTCCTGACTCTGCTCCTGACGCTGACACTACTCATGACCCCGCTCCGGACTCTGACACTGATCCTGACACTGCTCCAGACACTGACACTGCTCCTGACACAGCTCGTGACCGTGACACTGCTCCTGCCACTGTTCCTGAAACTGCTGATCACACTGACACTGCTCCTGACACTGGCACTGGTCCTGACACTGCTGCTGACACTGGCACTGCTGCTGTTCCTGAGAATGCCCCTGAATCTGCTCCTCACACTGACACTGCTCCTGACACTGCACCTGACACTGCTCCTGATATAGACACTGCTCCTGATACAGACACTGCTCCTGATACTGGCACTGACACTGCTCCTGACACTGCTTCTGACACTGACACTGCTCCTGACACTGACACTGCTCCTGACACTGCTCCTGACACTGACACTGCTGCTGATCCTGACAATGCTCCTGACACTGCCACTGCTGCTGATCCTGACAATGCTCCTGACACTGCTCCAGAATCTGACACTGAGACTGCACATGAAACTACAAATGAAATAGCTCCTGACACAGACACTGCTCCTGATACTGCTCCTGACACTGACACTGTTCCTGACACTGACCCTGCTCCTGACACTGCTCCTCACACTGACACTGCTCCTGACACTGACACTGCTCCTGAAACTGCTCCTGACACAGACACTGCTGCTGATACTGACAATGCTCGTGACACTGCTCCTGACACTGCTCCCGACACTGACGCTGCTCCTGACACAGCTCGTGACTGTCACATTGCTCCTGGCACTGTTCCTGACACTGCTGCTCACACTGAGACTGCTCCTGACACTGGCGCTGGTCCTGACACTGCTCCTGACTCTGACACTGCTCCTGAAACTGCTCCTGACACTGCTCCTGACACTTACACTGCTCCTGACACTGCTCCTGACACTGACACTGCTCCTGTCACTGACACTGGTCCTGACACTGCTTCTGACACTGGCACTGGTCCTGACTCTGCTGCTGACGTTGGCACTGGTCCTGACTCTGCTCCTGACACTGACACTACTCATGACACCGCTCCGGACACTGACACTGATCCTGACACTGCTCCAGACACTGACACTGCTCCTGACGCAGCTCGTGACAGTGACACTGCTCCTGCCACTGTTCCTGAAACTGCTGCTCACACTGACACTGCTCCTGACACTGGCACTGGTCCTGACACTGCTCCTGAAACAGACACTGCTCCGGAAACTGCTCCTGACCCTGCTCCTGACACTGACACTGCCCCTGACACTATTCCTAACACTGCTGCTGACACTGACACTGCTCCTGACACAGCTGCTGACACTGGCACTGCTCCTGACACTGCTCCTGACACAGCTCCTGACACTGACACTGCTCCTGACCTAGAGACTGCTCCTGACACTGCTCCAGACACTGACGCTGACACCGCTCCTGAAATTACTACTGATACAGCTCCTGACAATGACACTGCTCCTGCCACTGACACTGCTTCTGACACTGCTCCTCACACTGACACTGCTCCAGACACTGGCACTGCTCCTGACACTGCTCATGACAATGACACTGCTCCTGACACTGCTCCTGACACTGACAATGCTCCTGAACCTGAAACTGCTTCTGACGCCGCTCCAGACACTGACACAGACACTGCTCCAGACACTACTCCTGACGCAGCTCCTGATACTGACACTGACACTGCTCCTGGCACTGACACTGACACTGCTCATGACAGTGACATCGGCACTGACACTGCTCCCGACACTGACACTGACACTCATCCTGACACTGCTCCTGACATTGGCGCTGGTCCTGAATCTGCTCCTGACACTGACACTGCAACTGACACTGCTCCTGACACTGCTCCTGACGCTGACACTGACACTGCACCTGGCATTGACACTGCTCCTGTCACTCATCCTGACGCTGACACTGCACCTGACACAAGGACTGCTCCTGGTACTGACACTGACACTGCTCCTCACTATGACACTACTCGTGACACTGCTCCACACACTGCTCCAGTCACTGACACTGCTCCTCACACTGCTCCTACCTTTGACACTGCTCCTGACACTGCTCCAGACACTGCTGCTCACACTGACATTGCTCCTGACACAGCTCCTGTCACTGACACTGTGCCTGACACTGCTCCTGACACTGCTCCTGACACTGACACTGCTCCTGACACTGCTCCTGACACTGACACTGCTCCTCACACTGCTCCTGGCACTGACACTGCTGCTGACACTGCTCCTAACACAGACACTGCTGCTGATACTGTCAATGCTCCTGATACGGCTCCTGACACAGACACTGCTCCTGACACTGCTCCCGACACTGACTCTGCTCGTGATACTGCTCCTGACACTGGTCCTGACACTGAAGCTTGTCCTGACACTGCTCCTCAAACTGACACAGGTCCTGACACTGCTCCTGACACAGACACTGCTTCTCACACTGCTCCTGACTCTGACACTGCACCTGAGAATGCTCCTGACACTGACGCTGCACCCGACACTGCTCCTGACGCTGCACCTGACACTGCTCCTGACACAGGCACTGCTCCTGATACTGCCACTGACACTGCTCCTGACCCTGCTCCTGACACTGACACTGCTCCTCACGCTGGTCCTGACAATGACACTGCCCCTGAGAGTGCTCCTGACACTGACGCTGCTGCTGGCACTGCTCCTGGCACTGCTCCTGACACTGACACTGCTCCTGATGCTGACACTGACACAACTACTGACAGTGACACTGCTCCTGATCCTGACACTGCTCCTGACACTGCTCCAGACACTGACACTGACACTGCTCCTGAAACTACTTCCGACACAGCTCCTGACGATGACACTGCTCCTGACACTGCTTCTGACACTGACACTGCTCCTGACCCAGCTCCTGACACAGCTCCTGACACTGACACTGACACTGCTCCTGACACTGACACTGACACTGCTCATGACAGTGACTCTGACACTGACACTGCTCACGGCACAGAGACTGAGACTGATCCTGACACTGACACTGCTCCTGTAACTGACACTTGTCCTGAGACTGCTTCTGGACCTGACACTGCTCCTTACATTGGTGCTGGTCCTGACTCTGCTCCTGACACTGACACTGCTGCTGATCCTGGGAATTCTCCTGACACTTCTCCTGACACTGCTCCAGACACTGACACTGCTCCTCACACTGCTACTGACACAGACACTGCTGCTGATCCTGTGAGTGCTGCTGACACGGCTCCTGAGACTGACACTGCTCTTGACACTGCTCCTGACACTGCTCCTGACACTTCTCCTGACACTGCTCGTGACACTGACACTGCTCCATGACACTGCTCCTGACACAGCTCCTGACACGGACCCTGCTCCTGACACTGCTCCTGACACTGCTCCAGACACTGACACTGCTCCAGACACAGCTACTGTCACTGACACTGCTCCTGACACTGCTCCTGACACAACTCCTGACACTGACGCTGGTCCTCACACTGCTCCTGACACTGACACTGCTCCTCACGCTGGTCCTGACAATGACACTGCCCCTGAGTGTGCTCCTGACACTGACGCTGCTGCTGGCACTGCTCCTGGCACTGCTCCTGACACTGACACTGCTCCTGATGCTGACACTGACACTGCTCCTGACACCGACACTGCTCCTGTCACTGCTCCTGACGCTGACACTGTTCCTGACACTGCTCCTGACACTGACACTGCTCCTGGCACAGCTCCTGCCACTGCCACTGCTCCTGACACTGCTCCTGACACTGCTCCTGACACTGACACTGCTCATGGCACAGATCCTGTCACTGCTCCTGACACTGACACTGCTCCTGACACAGACACTGCTCCTGACACTGCACCTGACACTGCTCCTGACACTGTCACTGCTCCTGGTACTGACACTGACACTGCTCCTGACACAGGCACTGTTTCTGGTACTGACACTGACACTGCTACTGACACTGCCACTGCTCCTGACGCTGCTTCAGACAATGCAACTGACACTGGCACGGCTCCTCACACTGCTCCTGACACTGAAACAGCTCCTGACACTGCTCCTGACACTGACACTGCACCTGACACTGCTCCTGGCATTGACATTGGTCCTGACACTTCTCCTGAAACAGACACTGATCCTCACACAGCTCCTGACACTGACACTGCTCCTCACGCTGCATCTGGCACTCACACTGCTGCTGATCCTGACAATGCTCTTGACACTGCTCCAGACACTGACACTGATACTGCACCTGAGACAACTCCTGAAATAGCTCCTGTAACTGACACAGCTCCTGACACTGGTCCTGACACTGACACTGCTGCTGATCCTGAGAATTCTCCTGACACTGCTCCTGACACTGAGACTGACACTGCTCCTGACACTGCTCCTGACACTGACACTGCTGCTGATCCTGACAATGCTCATGACAGTGCTCCTGACACTGACGCTGACACTGCTGATGACAGTGACACTGACACTGACACTGCTCCTGTCACTGACACTGCCCCTCGGACTGCTCTTCACACTGACACTGCTCCTGACACTGCTACTGACACAGACACTGCTGCTGATACTGATAATGCTCCTGAAACTGCTCCTGACACTGACACTGCTCCTGACACAGCTCGTGACACTTCTCTTGACACTGCTCCCTACACTGACACTGCTCCATGACACTGCTCCTGACACAGCTCCTGAAACTGACCCTGTTCCTGACACTGCTCCTGACACTGACAATGCTCCTGATGCTCACACTGACACAACTACTGACACTGACACTGCTCCTGAACCTGACACTGCTCCTGACACTGCTCCAGACACTGACACTGACACTGCTCCTGAAACTACTTCTGACACAGCTCCTGACGATGACACTGCTCCTGACACTGCTTCTGACACTGACACTGCTCCTGACACAGTTCCTGACACAGCTCCTGACACTCACACTGACACTGCTCCTGACACTGCCACTGCTCCTGACGCTGGTCCTGACAATGACACTGCCCCTGAGAGTGCTCCTGACACTGACGCTGCTGCTGGCACTGCTCCTGGCACTGCTCCTCACACTGACACTGCTCCTGATGCTGACACTGACACTGCTCCTGACACCGACACTGCTCCTGTCACTGCTCCTGACCTTGACACTGCTCCTGACACTGCTCCTGACACTGACACTGCTCCTGGCACAGCTCCTGCCACTGCCACTGCTCCTGACACTGCTCCTGACACTGACACTGCTCCTCACGCTGCATCTGGCACTCACACTGCTGCTGATCCTGACAATGCTCTTGACACTGCTCCAGACACTGACACTGATACTGCACCTGACACAACTCCTGAAATAGCTCCTGTAACTGACACAGCTCCTGACACTGGTCCTGACACTGACACTGCTCCTGACACAGCTCGTGACACTTCTCTTGACACTGCTCCCTACACTGACACTGCTCCATGACACTGCTCCTGACACAGCTCCTGAAACTGACCCTGCTCCTGACACTGCTCCTAACACTGCTCCAGACACTGACACTGCTCCTGACACAGCTACTGTCACTGACACTGCTCCTGACACTGCTCCTGACACAACTCCTGACACTGACACTGCTCCTGAACCTGACACTGCTACTGACACTGCTCCAGACACTGACACTGACACTGCTCCTGAAACTACTTCTGACACAGCTCCTGACGATGACACTGCTCCTGACACTGCTTCTGACACTGACACTGCTCCTGTCACAGCTCCTGACACAGTTCCTGACACTGACACTGACACTGCTCCTGACACTGACACTGACACTGCTCATGGCAGTGACTCTGACACCGACACTGCTCCCGGCACAGAGACTGAGACTGATCCTGACACTGACACTGGTCCTGTAACTGACACTTGTCCTGAGACTGCTTCTGACACTGGCACTGGTCCTGACACTCCTCCTTACATTGGCGCTGGTCCTGACTCTGCTCCTGACACTGACACTGTTCCTGACACTGATACTGCTGCTGATCCAGACACTCTCACTGCTACTGACACTGCTCCTGTCACTCACACTGCTGCTGATCCTGAGAATTCTCCTGACACTGCTCCTGACACTGACACTGACACGGCTGCTCACACTGACACTGCTCCTGACAATGGCACTGGTCCTGACACTGCTCCTGACACTGACACTGCTCCTGACACTGCTCCTGACACTGCTCGTGACACAGACACTGCTCCTGACAATGCACCTGACACTGACACTGCTCCTCACACAGCTCGTGCCACTGACACTGCTCCTACACTACTCCTGAGACAGACACTTCTGCTGATACTGACAATGCTCCTGTCACTGCTTCTGACACTGCTCCAGATACTGACACTCTCACTGCTACTGACACTGCTCCTGATACTGACACTGCTCCTGACACTGACACTACACCTCAAACTGCTCCTGACACTCCTCCTGACACTGACACTGCTCCTGGCACTGCTCCTGACAGTGACGCTGCGCCTGGTGCTGACACTGACACTGCTCCTGGCACTGCTCCTGACGCTGCTCCTGTCACTGACAATGCTCCTCACACTGCTCTTCACACAGACACTGCTCCTGACACTGCTACTGACACAGACACTGCTGCTGATACTGATAATGCTCCTGAAACTGCTCCTGACCCTGACACGGCTGCTCACACTGCTCCTGATGCTGACATTGCTCCTGACACTGGTCCCGACACAGACACTGCTCCTGAGACAGCTCGTGACACTGACACTGCTCCTGCCACTGTTCCTGACACTGCTGCTCACACTGACACTGTTCCTGACACTGGCACTGGTCCTGACAATGCTCCTGACACTGACACTGCTCCCGACACTGCTCCTGACACTGCTGCTGACACTGACACTGCTTGTGACACTGCTCCTGAAACTGACACTGCTCCTCGAACAGCTCCTGACACTGCTGCTGACACTGACACTGCTTGTGACACTGCTCCTGAAACTGACACTGCTCCTCGAACAGCTCCTGACACTGCTGCTGACACTGACACTGCTGCTGATCCTGACACTGCTCCTGACACTGCTCCTGACACTGACACTGCTCCTGCCACTGCTCCTGACACTGCTCCTGACACTGCTCCTGACACTGACACTGCTCCTGACACTGCTCCTGACACTGCTCCTGACACTGGCACTGCTCCTGACACTGCTCCCGACACTGACACTGCTCCTGACACAGCTCGTGACACTGCTGCTGACACTGACACTGCATGTGGAACTGCTCCTGAAACTGACACTGCTCCTCACACAGCTCCTGACACTGGCACTGCTCTTGGCACTGCTCCTGACACTGACACTGCTCCTGACACTGATACTGCTGCTGATCCTGACAAAGCTCCTGACACTGCTACTGACACTGCTCGTGACGTTGCTCCAGACACTGACACTGCTCCTGACACAGCTCGTGACGGTGACACTGCTCCTGCCACTGTTCCTGACACGGCTGCTCACACTGACACTGCTCCTGACACTGGCACTGGTCCTGACACTGCTCCTGACACTGACACTGCTCCTGACACTGCTCCTGACACTGACACTGCTCCTGATGCTGACACTGACACAACTACTGACAGTGACACTGCTCCTGATCCTGACACTGCTCCTGACACTGCTCCAGACACTGACACTGACACTGCTCCTGAAACTACTTCCGACACAGCTCCTGACGATGACACTGCTCCTGACACTGCTTCTGACACTGACACTGCTCCTGACCCAGCTCCTGACACAGCTCCTGACACTGACACTGACACTGCTCCTGAAACTACTTCTGACAGAACTCCTGACGATGACACTGCTCCTGACACTGCTTCTGACACTGACACTGCCCCTGTCACAGCTCCTGACACAGTTCCTGACACTGACACTGACACTGCTCCTGACACTGACACTGACACTGCTCATGGCAGTGACTCTGACACTGACACTGCTCCCGGCACAGAGACTGAGACTGATCCTGACACTGACACTGGTCCTGTAACTGACACTTGTCCTGAGACTGCTTCTGACACTGGCACTGGTCCTGACACTGCTCCTTACATTGGCGCTGGTCCTGACTCTGCTCCTGACACTGACACTGCTCCTGACACTGCTCCTGACACTGACACTGCTCATGACAGTGACTCTGACACTGACACTGCTCACGGCACAGAGACTGAGACTGATCCTGACACTGACACTGCTCCTGTAACTGACACTTGTCCTGAGACTGCTTCTGACACTGGCACTGGACCTGACACTGCTCCTTACATTGGTGCTGGTCCTGACTCTGCTCCTGACACTGACACTGCTGCTGGTCCTGGGAATTCTCCTGACACTGCTCCTGACACTGCTCCAGACACTGACACTGCTCCTCACACTGCTACTGACACAGACACTGCTGCTGATCCTGTCAGTGCTGCTGACACGGCTCCTGAGACTCACACTGCTCTTGACACTGCTCCTGACACTGCTCCTGACACTTCTCCTGACACTGCTCGTGACACTGACACTGCTCCATGACACTGCTCCTGACACAGCTCCTGACACGGACCCTGCTCCTGACACTGCTCCTGACACTGCTCCAGACACTGACACTGCTCCAGACACAGCTACTGTCACTGACACTGCTCCTGACACTGCTCCTGACACAACTCCTGACACTGACACTGGTCCTCACACTGCTCCTGACACTGACACTGCTCCTCACGCTGGTCCTGACAATGACACTGCCCCTGAGTGTGCTCCTGACACTGACGCTGCTGCTGGCACTGCTCCTGGCACTGCTCCTGACACTGACACTGCTCCTGATGCTGACACTGACACTGCTCCTGACACCGACACTGCTCCTGTCACTGCTCCTGACGCTGACACTGCTCCTGACACTGCTCCTGACACTGACACTGCTCCTGGCACAGCTCCTGCCACTGCCACTGCTCCTGACACTGCTCCTGACACTGCTCCTGACACTGACACTGCTCATGGCACAGATCCTGTCACTGCTCCTGACACTGACACTGCTCCTGACACTGACACTGCTCCTGACACTGCACCTGACACTGCTCCTGACACTGTCACTGCTCCTGGTACTGACACTGACACTGCTCCTGACACAGGCACTGTTTCTGGTACTGACACTGACACTGCTACTGACACTGCCACTGCTCCTGACGCTGCTTCAGACAATGCAACTGACACTGGCACGGCTCCTCACACTGCTCCTGACACTGAAACAGCTCCTGACACTGCTCCTGACACTGACACTGCACCTGACACTGCTCCTGGCATTGACATTGGTCCTGACACTTCTCCTGAAACAGACACTGATCCTCACACAGCTCCTGACACTGACACTGCTCCTCACGCTGCATCTGGCACTCACACTGCTGCTGATCCTGACAATGCTCTTGACACTGCTCCAGACACTGACACTGATACTGCACCTGACACAACTCCTGAAATAGCTCCTGTAACTGACACAGCTCCTGACACTGGTCCTGACACTGACACTGCTGCTGATCCTGAGAATTCTCCTGACACTGCTCCTGACACTGAGACTGACACTGCTCCTGACACTGCTCCTGACACTGACACTGCTGCTGATCCTGACAATGCTCATGACAGTGCTCCTGACACTGACGCTGACACTGCTGATGACAGTGACACTGACACTGACACTGCTCCTGTCACTGACACTGCCCCTCGGACTGCTCTTCACACTGACACTGCTCCTGACACTGCTACTGACACAGACACTGCTGCTGATACTGATAATGCTCCTGAAACTGCTCCTGACACTGACACTGCTCCTGACACAGCTCGTGACACTTCTCTTGACACTGCTCCCTACACTGACACTGCTCCATGACACTGCTCCTGACACAGCTCCTGAAACTGACCCTGTTCCTGACACTGCTCCTGACACTGCTCCAGACACTGACACTGCTCCTGACACAGCTACTGTCACTGACACTGCTCCTGACACTGCTCCTGACACAACTCCTGACACTGACACTGCTCCTGAACCTGACACTGCTACTGACACTGCTCCAGACACTGACACTGACACTGCTCCTGAAACTACTTCTGACAGAACTCCTGACGATGACACTGCTCCTGACACTGCTTCTGACACTGACACTGCCCCTGTCACAGCTCCTGACACAGTTCCTGACACTGACACTGACACTGCTCCTGACACTGACACTGACACTGCTCATGGCAGTGACTCTGACACTGACACTGCTCCCGGCACAGAGACTGAGACTGATCCTGACACTGACACTGGTCCTGTAACTGACACTTGTCCTGAGACTGCTTCTGACACTGGCACTGGTCCTGACACTGCTCCTTACATTGGCGCTGGTCCTGACTCTGCTCCTGACACTGACACTGCTCCTGACACTGCTCCTGACACAGACACTGCTGCTGATACTGACAATGCTCCTGACACTGCTTCTGACACTGCTCCTGAAACTAACACTGCTCCTGACACTGCTCCTGACACTGACACTGCTCCTGCCACTGCTCCTGACACTGCTCCTGACACTGCTCCTGACACTGACACTGCTCCTGACACTGCTCCTGACACTGCTCCTGACACTGGCACTGCTCCTGACACTGCTCCTGACACTGACACTGCTCCTGACACTGCTCCTGACACTGACACTGCTGCTGATCCTGACGCTGATACTGCTCCTGTGTCTGACACTTGTCCTGACACTGCTCCTGACACTGCTCGCGACATTGCTCCAGACACTGACACTGCTCCTGACACAGCTCGTGACACTGCTGCTGACACTGACACTGCTTGTGGAACTGCTCCTGAAACTGACACTGCTCCTCACACAGCTCCTGACACTGGCACTGCTCTTGGCACTGCTCCTGACACTGAACCTGCTCCTGACGCTGATACTGCTGCTGATCCTGACAAAGCTCCTGACACTGCTACTGATACTGCTCGTGACGTTGCTCCAGACACTGACACTGCTCCTGACACAGCTCGTGACGGTGACACTGCTCCTGCCACTGTTCCTGACACGGCTGCTCACACTGACACTGCTCCTGACACTGGCACTGGTCCTGACACTGCTCCTGACACTGACACTGCTCCTGACACTGCTCCTGACACTGCTCCAGACACTGACACTGACACTGCTCCTGAAACTACTTCTGACACAACTCCTGACGATGACACTGCTCCTGACACTGCTTCTGACACTGACACTGCTCCTGACACAGCTCCTGACACAGCTCCTGACACTGACACTGACACTGCTCCTGACACTGACACTGACACTGCTCATGGCAGTGACTCTGACCCTGACACTGCTCCCGGCACAGAGACTGAGACTGATCCTGACACTGACACTGGTCCTGTAACTGACACATGTCCTGAGACTGCTTCTGACACTGGCACTGGTCCTGACACTGCTCCTTACATTGGCGCTGGTCCTGACTCTGCTCCTGACACTGACACTGCTCCTGACACTGCTCCTGACACAGACACTGCTGCTGATACTGACAATGCTCCTGACACTGCTTCTGACACTGCTCCTGAAACTAACACTGCTCCTGATATTGACACACTCACTGCTACTAGCACTGCTCCTGACACTCACACTGCTGCTGATCCTGACAATGCTCTTGACACTGCTCCAGACACTGACACTGATACTGCACCTGACACAACTCCTGAAATAGCTCCTGTAACTGACACTGCTCCTGACACTGCTCCTGACACTGACACTGCTGCTGATCCTGAGAATTCTCCTGACACTGCTCCTGACACTGACACTGACACTGCTCCTCACACTGCTCCTGACACTGGCACAGCTCCTGCCACTGCCACTGCTCCTGACACTGCTCCTGACACAGCTCCTGACACTGACACTGCTCATGGCACAGCTCCTGTCACTGCTCCTGACACTGACACTGCTCCTGACACTGACACTGCTCCTGACACTGCACCTGACACTGCTCCTGACACTGTCACTGCTCCTGGTACTGACACTGACACTGCTCCTGACACAGGCACTGTTTCTGGTACTGACACTGACACTGCTACTGACACTGCCACTGCTCCTGACGCTGCTTCAGACAATGCAACTGACACTGGCACTGCTCCTCACACTGCTCCTGACACTGAAACAGCTCCTGACACTGCTCCGGACACTGCCCCTGACACTGCTTCGGACACTGCTCCAGACACTGACACTGCTCCTCGCACTGGTCCTGGCACTGACACAGCTCCTGACACGGCTCCTGGCACTGTCACTGCTCCTGTCACTGACACTGGTCCTGACACTGCTTCTGACACTGGCACTGGTCCTGACTCTGCTGCTGACGTTGGCACTGGTCCTGACTCTGCTCCTGACACTGACACCACTCATGACACCGCTCCGGACTCTGACACTGTTCCTGACACTGCTCCTGGCACTGACACAGCTCCTGACAAGGCTCCTGGCACTGACACTGCTCCTGTCACTTACACTGGTCCGGACACTGCTTCTGACACTGGCATTGGCACTGCTCTTGGTACTGCTCCTGACACTGTTGCAGGTCCTGTCACTGACCCAGGTCCTGACACTGCTCCTGACACTGACACTGGTCCTGACACTGCTCCTGACACTGCTCCTGACACTGACCCTGCTCCTGACACTGACCCTGCTCCTAACACTGCTCCTGATACTGCTCGAGACACTGTCACTGCTCCTGACACTGACACTGCTCCTGATACTGACACTGGCTCTGCTCCTGACACTGTCACTGCTCCAGACACTGTCACCGAGGCTGACACTGCTCCTAACACTGCTCGTGTCTCTGTTCCGGACGCTGAAACTGCTCCTGACACAGCTACTGACGCTGACAGTGCTCCTGACACTGTTCCTGACACTGCTGCTGCTTCTGACACTGATCATGGCACTGACACTGCTCCTGACACTGACGCTGGCACTGCTACTGACAGTGCTCCTGACACTGACACTCCTGCTGACACTGCTCCTGACACTGCTACAGACACTGACACTGCTCCTGACACTGCTCCTGTCACTGACACTGCTCCTGTCGCTGACACTGCTCCTCACACTGCTGCTCACACTGACACT